>NW_026779020.1:5000-305000 GCF_030144855.1 Hypanus sabinus
CTGAGATTTATATCCCTTTATGCTGGTGCGGTTCTGCTGTTCAGGATAGGTTTGCTAATCACTGGCCAATGTCGCGAAACCTGTTGTTTTGCGGCAGCAGTACGTCACAATACGTAATTTAAAAAAATAGTTATAAGCTACAACAGGAAATACAATAGATATAAAAATTAAATTAAGTAAGCAGTGCAACGAGAGCAAATAAAAAAGTAACGTCGAGGCTGTTGTCCGTTCAAAATCTGATACTTCAGAGGAAGAAACTGTTCCTGAAACGTTCAGTGTCTGCCTTTAGGCTCCTGTGCCTTTCCCCGTGCCCCCGACCGATGGTCGCAATGAGAAGAGGGCATGTCCTAGGTAATGAGGGTCCTTAAAGACAGAAACCACCTTTTTGAATCGTACCCTTTTGAACGATTTGCCCAGGGCTGGTCGAATGCCCTTGAGTGTAGCAACCACCCTTCACTCTTAATGTGAGCCAGTGGGCACTAGAACATCGCCAAGATGGAAACCCCGTCATAGCCAGCAAGCAAACTTTCTTTTTTTATTATTAGTTTTTTTAATACATTTTCTACATAACTACAGATTAAAAAAAAACCCAGATCAAAATGAAGGACATTGATACAGTGCAAAAATAAGCATACAATAACAATCTGATACAGAGAAAGATAATTGAAAAAGCACCCAAATTGAAGACAAGTAAAATTAGTGTCCTCCCCAAGCCCCACAACACAAAACAAAAAAAGGAAACTCCAGACCACCCACAACACAAAATAGAGAATATAAATCAGGACAATCAAACCCCCAAACTGTGAATACACTTAGCAACAGAGGATAATAATGCCTACTACCAAAAGAAAAAGGAGCTGAAAGCAAGGGACCGAAAAAAAAACCCTTAGTTAGGAGGAAGGTTATGAAAGTACTCAATAAAAGGTCCCCAGACCTTATGGAACTTTGTCCGAATTAAGAATTGAATAATGAATTTTTTCAAGGTCTAAGCAGGCCATAACATCATTAAGCCATTGAGCATGCGTGGGCGGGGCAACATCTCTCCATCTAAGGAGGATCAAACATCTAGGCAGGAGAGAAGCAAACGATAATATTCGACTCTCAGACGAACTCAGACGTAAATCTCTCTCACCCCAGAAACCGAACAGAGCAATTAAAGGGTTTGGTTCTAGGTGGTGATTCAGAATATTCGATAAAGTTATAAAGACATCTTTAGCAAGCAAACTTTCTTTCCCCCTCCTCGCGTTTTTATTTCTTCTGCGGAGGTTCTCCCATTTGGGTCTTCGTGGAAGTGGTTAGTTTCAAAGCACACCAGCCCTGCAAGTTGATGCCGGGTCAAAAGGGGGATTCAGCGGCCCAACGGACGCGGAAACACGCCCCTTATCGGACGAGTGAGCCGAAAGGAAACGGAGAGGCAATTTTGAAAATCAGCGAGAAATCCGTTTTCGTCAGAATACAATTTAAATTCGTGCGCAGGGGGATCGAACCAATTTATATTTCTAAATCTACTGTAAAGTAACCTTTTTTTAAAAAAAGAAAGCTGTAAACGATTAAACAGTTTGGCATTGAAACAGAAAGTTCAGTTCCACTTACATACACAAAAGTACCATGGTAATTAGTTTTAAATACATAATCTCAGTTCTAAAAATCTTTTGGTGGGATGTGGCTTAAGGAAAAGGCTAAAACATAACAGAAAATAATTATTCTGCAAGGCTTTTAATAATGGACTACGTTAGATTTAAGGGAGGTGTTAAAATGGGTGAAGGCGCAAGATTCGGAAATAACATACTCTGTTATTTCCTGCGACTAATCCCCGTTAGCCCCAGTGTAACTCTATTCTTTCCATCGCACAGTTTGAGAGAATCTTTCCAACACTCTTTCTTCTCCCAACTTAGCAGAGCTGGGACTTTTCTCTTTGGAGCGTAGAAGAATGAGAGGGGACTTGAAGGAGGTCTACAAGATTATGAGAGGCACAGACAGGGTGGATAGTCAGTACCTGTTTCCCAGGGCACCAATAGCAAACACCAGAGGGCATATGTGCAAAATTAAGGGAGGGAAGTTTAGGGGAGACATCAGGGGTAAGTTTTTTACACAGAGGGTTGTGAGCGCCTGGAATGACTTGCCAGGGATGGTGGTGGAGGGTAAAACATTAGGAGTATTTAAGACCCTCTTGGACAGGCACATGGATGAAAGGAAAATGGAGGGTTATGGGGGCAGTGTGGGTTTAGTACTTTTTTTAAAGGAATATATGGGTTGGCACAACATGGAGGGCTGAAGGGTAGGGCCTGTACTGTGCTGTAGTATTCTAGTGTCTAGGGTTTACCGTTCTTGTGCCATCCTCTTACAAGAATAGCTACTCTTAAACAAAAACACCTTCCTGTGAATTCAGAAGCAGAATCAGGTTTATTATCACCGGCAGGTGACGTGAAATTTGTTAACCTAGCAGCGGCAGTTCAATGTCATTCATAATCTGACTTGTAACTCTGGAATAATATTTATAACGACGACGGTGATAAAGATAGGCTCTCTTTGTCACATGTACCTCGAACCATGCAGTGAGATGTGTCCTCCGAAGTGTTGGGATACCGCTCATCAAACAAACAAAACTGTGATCCTACAGAGCAATCGTCCTTCCTACATTGCCTCACTACTTTAATTATTTTATAAATTAAATCTAACATTGTGTAATAGTATAAATAATTGATTCTATATATATATAAACATACACACACACATATATATAAGCTGAAACAGCTACCGACCCCAAGCAGTGACTAATCAACACCTCCACCCACTAACCCACCACACCCCCAACCACCCACTGACCCACCCCTCCACACCCCCAATCACCCTCTGACCCACCCCTCCACACCCCCAATCACCCATTGACCCACCCCTCCACACCTCCCAATCACCCACTGACCCACCCCTCCACACCCCTAACCACCCACTAACCCACCCCTCCACACACCCAATCATCCACTTACCCACTGCTCCACACCCCCAATCACTAACTGACCCACCCCTCCATACCCCCAATCACCCACTTACCCACCGCTCCACACCCCCAATCACCCACTGACCCACCCCTCCACACCGCCAATCACCTACTGACCCACCCCTCCACACCCCCAATCACCCACTGACCCACCCCTCCACACACCCAATCACCCACTGACCCACCCCTCCACACCCCCAATCACCCACTGACTCACCCCTCCACACCCCCAATCACCCAATGACCCACCCCTCCACACACCCAATCACCCACTGACCCACCCCTCCACACCTCCAACAACCCACTGACCCACCCCACCACACCCTCCCAACCACCCACTGACCCACACCTCCACACCCCCAATCACCCACTGACCCACCCCTCCACGCCCCCAACCACCCACTGACCCACCCCTCCACACACCCCCAACCACCCACTGACCCACACCTCCACACCCCCAATCACCCACTGATCCTCCCCTCCGCACCCACCAACCACCCACTGACCCACCCCTCCACACCCACCAACCACCACTACTTTATCATTTTTTTGGCAAAGTCACATTATGTACAGACACCCCTGTGCCCAACGTCACTTTATGGACACACACAATCAATCTCTGTATATAAACTATCTTATGTACTTTTGCAAAACTGGGCAAAAAATGTCTTGAATGCATGTACAAGCGATTCTGTAAGGCGAAGATGTTTTGAAAAAAATGAAATGAAAAGATTCTAAATATCAAAAAAAATACTATCAAGAGCAGTGAAGAGTAAAATTCTAAATCATGGCAGTAAAATCTACCCCCCTCCCCGCCCCTTACCTCCGCATTCTGCGCCGTTTGATGAGGGTCAGTAGTGGAGTCACTCGTGTCCGGTATGATGTCCTCTGAAGGGGTTGTCTATTGGCGCGTCCTGTAGAGGCCAGTCCGTGATCCACATCTTTTGGTGCAGTGTGGGCAAGTGTTGATGGTGGTGTGGTGGTTGGAGCCTTTTGGATGGTCAGCCTCTCCTTTCTCAACTGTGGCACAGCGAAGGTCACCGTCATGCAGCGCAGTCCCTTCTTCCCAGTTATTGTCTGTAATATTGAATTTCTTCAAGCTGATTTTAACGTTATATATCAAGAATTTCCTTTTCCCACCAAGGGCTCACTGACTTTCCTTCAACTGAAGTAAACGATCTGTTAAGAAACATAGAAACATAGAAAGCCTACAGCACTAGACAGGACCTTTGGCCCACAATGCTGTGCCGAACATGTCCTTACCTGAGAACTACCTAGACTTCTATTTTCCTAAGCTTCATGTCCCTACCCAGATGTCTCTTAAAAGGCCCTATCGTTTCCGCCTCTACCACCGACGCCGGCAGCCCATTCCACGTACTCACCACTCTCTGTGTAATAAACATAACCCTGACATCTCCTCTGTACCTACTCCCCAGCTCCTTAAAACTGTGCCCTCTCGTGCTAGCCATTTCAGCCCTGGGAAAAAGCCTCTGACTATCCACACGATCAATGCCTCTTATCATCTTGTCCACCTCTATCAGGTCACCTCTCATCCTTGGATAGGTATGTGGGCAGGAAAGGAATGGGGGGGGGGATACTGGCTGACTAGGAGAGAGTAAGCATTCGGCACGAACTAGAAGGGCCGAGATGGCTTGTTTCCGTGATGTAATTATTATATGGTTATATTCCTACAAGGCATGCTCCCCAATCCAGGCACCATCCCTGTAAATCCCTGTAAATCTCCTCTGCACCCTTTCTATGGTTTCCACGTCCTTCCTGTAGTGAGGTGACCAGAACTGAGCACGGTACTCCAAGTGGGGTCTGACCAGGGTCCTATATAGCTGCAACATTACCTCTCGGCTCCTAAACTCAATCCCACGATTGATAGAGGTCAAGGCACCGTATGCCTTCTTAACCACAGAGTCAACCTGCGTTTGGGGATATTACTATACAGACGACATGACCTATTCAGTAGAGTTAGTGCTGCTTTATCATGGCGGAGATGCTGCTCATCTTGCCCTTCTGTAGTCCGCTGGCGTTCGGGCGTCTCTCCCTCCAGCCAATCCTCAAGAATCTCTGCTGGGATTGTTCCAGGGTTTTCCCCGGTGCCCGCTGCAGGTGGTCCGTGATACAGCTCGGGAATGACGACTGCTCTGCACAACAAAACTTTGTTTGATGAGGGGTGATGGAGAAGCGAACTAGGACCAGGATTAGTAGACTGGGGAGCGGCACCTTCTCTAAGGCTGTGAGCTTAGTGTGTATGACTGGCATATGCCGTGAACTCTGTTGTTACGTTAAAGAAGAAAAAAAAAACAAAGAAAAAGAATAGTGAGGAAGTGTCCATCGCCCATTCACAAATCAGATGCCGGTGCAGAAGAAACTGTTCCTAGTGTATTTTTTCCTGTACCTGCACCTCCTCCTTGTTGGCAGCAATTTCCTTGGTGATGGGAGCACTTAATCCTGGTTCTTCCTCGGCTGTCCATCGATTTCGGTGTTGACTGTGCTGGGAGTTTAATCTCTGCAGGCACGTTTAATGATTCAATGATGGAACAGGCAAAGGGGCAGAGTGGGCTAACCCTTCCTCCTACTTCAACCAAGATATATTTTTTTTAAAAACGGAAACGTGATGTCTAATATTGAAATTAAAAACTTTAATAATTAACTAATTTCAGGCTGGTTCCTTGAGCTTGTTGAAGCCGTAGAAGATACTGGGGATAAGCTCCCACTGTCTGTTACTGGCTTTCCACACCATCCAGAAACTCTACTCCAACACGCCTTGCACAGTGATAAGACAGACGGTGTCGTGCCCCCCACCATACAGTCTCTCTGGGCTTCCAAATCTGACGCTACGTGGTACACGGGAGTGTAAAGACTTAGAGGAGAAGGAAATTGCCCCGCAGTGACAACTTACTAGTCTGGTGTTGCCATCCGTTGGCCAGCGCTCCGGTTCCTCTGCGTGCCACCAAGGTGGCTGTACCATTGACCCTTTTGGAGTCATCTGCCACAGACACCATCAGACGCCATGCCGCCGGCGTCCTCCTTGGGTGCAGCCTTTGCCTGAAGAGGCATCCCCTACAAAATAGCAAAGGCATGCTTACCTCCTTGACTCAGTCAGCCACGCACCTGCTACTAGATCCAGTCCAGTAGTATACCGATGGAGCATCACCTTCACAGCTAGGTTAGACCTGCCAGAGAGCGAATCATCGCCGCGCTTCGCTGATGTTCGGCCAGTGTCACTCCTACGCCACGGTGAGGCGCCAAAGGAGGATGTCATAGGTGTTATAATGGACACCATCCTGTCTCTTGAAGATGGCCTCGGTGCTGCGGTGACAAGTGCCCGTGATGGGGCTGCTTCTGCGGCTTTTCCCGATCCTGTACCAGAGCTTCGCCAGAATGCCCGTTGCTGCAGATTCCACCGTCCGCAATTTCCCGTGTCTCCACCATCAAGACAAAAAAATTGCTCGATTTTTTTTCGGGCTTCATGTTTCCGGGAGAACAGAGGAGTAGAAAGACTGTTAATTGAGCTAATTTGAAACAGGCATGATGCAATTTAAAAATAAACAGAACCCGATTGACGGGGTGGCTTTGGAGAAGAAGGATTTTGAAAACCTTTTGAAATCCTGTCAAACTGGTACCAATAAAACAACAACTACACGAGGAAGTCATACTTATTTGGCACTTCACAGTTGTTCTGCCCACCTCGAAGGAGAATAGCCTGCAGCTTCTTGGACCAGGTTGAATAAGTATTTTGTACAAGAGCGCCGTGTAAATCTTGGGGGGATCTTCCAAGGCACGCTAACTCCCAGGGCTAAACTTGATGAAATGGATACCCTGATTGATGTACGTGAGTGGCAGGGTGGAGATACATCTCTAGCAAAGGAGGTGTGAGACGCTCCTTCCCTTCCGCTAGCCCGCAGGTCACTGCTGGACAAGGTGCAGCACCCCACCTCGTCAGGATCACGTGAAGCGGTGGATGGTCATATGATCAGCTAGCGTTGATCACGAGTCCTAGTTGTGCGACCACTGATGCCGAGCAGACAATCTTTGAAGAGTATTGATAATGGCTGGGGGGTGGGTTGGGGGGCTGGGGTGGTGGGGACGGTCAGCCGTCTTGTAAGGACACTGACCCAGAACAAGGCAACGGCAACCTACTTCTGTAGAAAAACTTGTCAGGAGCAATTATTGTCATCAAAAGACCATGATCACCCACGTCACGCACGTAACGAACAACACAACGAATTGACGTAAAGAGGCGCTCAAACACGGAGTGCAATGATTGTGAGAATACCTGACACACCCTTCTGTCACTTTTGTTAGGTCCGTAAGCGGCCACCTCATTTGCGAAGCGGCTTTCCGGAAGTCATGCCAGGAGCTCTTGTAATTCCTTTGATCGCACACAGACGAAGAAAAGTCCCCCATCCTTCAAGAGACCGAGAAGTAGCCAGTTGGCTTAGAAGAGGAATTCCAGACCTGTTGGTCCACGACCTCCTTGCTCAGCGGTATTGGTACACAGAATAAAAAGGTAGGAACTCCAGACTCAGACGGTCCAAAAGTAGTTTGTAGAGATAGTAGTTCAGAGGTGTATGTAGAAGTTTTGTGAGCTGCCCACCAAACGTCGCCACCTATCATCATCTTGACAGTATTATAATCAAACCGCAATTGCTACAATACAACATGAGGATATAGGACCCATAAAAAGTATTCGCCCCCTCGGAAGTTTTCATGGTTTGTCAATTCATTTTTATTTGTAATTAATTTAGATCAGCTTGTAGAGATCTCTTTTCAGTTTGACACTAAAGAGTTCTTTTTTCTGTTGATTAGTGTAAAATAACAAATCGAACCCACAGTGATTCAATGTTGTAAAACAATAAAACATGAAGCCCCCGGGGGGGTGGGGGGAATGAATACTTTTTTTCGGCACTGTAAATAACCCAGGTAATATATACCTGACGGTGTAACTTTTGAAAAAGAAATATGAACAGACACCAATAATGACAATTGGAAATAAGTCGAGGGAGGAGTTGTAAAAATTTGTTGGCCACGGGCAGGATGACGCTCAGTCCTATGACGCTCAGTGTTACATCTCGGTGGAATGAGTCTCTGGCTGTATGTACTCCTGTGCCTAACCAGTACATTATGGAGTGGATGGGAGACATTGTCCAAGATGGCATGCAACTTGGACAACATCCTCTTTTCAGACACCACCGTCAGAGAGTCCAGTTCCATCCCCACAACATCACTGGCTTTGCGAATGAGTTTGTTAATTCTGTTGGTGTCTGCTACCCTCAGCCTGCTGCCCCAGCACACAACAGCAAACATGATAGCACTGGCCACCACAGCCTCGGAGAACATCCTCAGCATCGTCCGGCAGATGTTAAAGGACCTCAGTCTCATTTTATTATTTATTAACAGGCATAATTTTATTTAGTATTCCTATTCTGGCTCACTTGCGCACCTCGCATCTCTGCACTGCCAATATGGTCTTCTGCTAAGTGCTCAGGCTTGACCAAAGTTCAAGTTAGTTTTACTTCCGCAGGTGTCACTAGGATGGGAGATTATTTTTCGAATTGTTGAGAATGCTAGCGTCGCAATGTCCAAAGTGTCTTCGCTCCGGTGACAAGTCACGGCACTGTTTGGACTGGAAATGTACAAGAGCTACTGCCATCGAGAAGGAGGCACAGCAGTCTGGGGTCCCACGCCACCAGGGATCAGGAGCAGTTATTACCCCTCAACCATCGGGAAGGAGGTACAGGAGCCTCAGGACCCACATCACCAGGTTCAGGAACAGTTATTACCCTTCAACCATCAGGAAGGAGGTACAGGAGCCTCAGGCCCCACACCACCAGGTTCAGGAACAGTTATTATCCCTCAACCATCAGGAAGGAGGTACAGGAGACTCAGGACCCACACCACCAGGTTCAGGAACAGTTATTACCCCTCAACCATCAGGAAGCAGGTACAGGACCCTCAGAACCCATCAGGCTCGTGTACCATCGTGGATAACTTCACTGCTGAACTGATTCCACAACCGATGAACTTTCATGCTCTCAATATTAGTTTAGTATTAATAACCAATTCGTCAGCATAAACATAAAAAATATCATTATACCAGATTACTTAAAGTTCAAATTCAAAGTTAATTTATCATGAAAGTACATATATGCCACCCTGAGATTCATTTTCTTGCGGGCTTACCCAATATAACTCTGGAATTATTGCCATAACGGAGCCAGTGAAAGACCGCCCAACTTGAACGTTTAACCAGAGTGCAGAAGACGACAAAAGTAATAGCAATAATAGATAAATAAGCAATAAATATTGAGAACGTGAGACGAAGAATCCTTGAAGGTGAGTTCATAGGTTGTGGGAACATTTCAGTGATGGGGCACGGGAAGTTGAGTGAAGTTACACCGTCTGGTTCAAGAGCCTGATGGTTGAAGAGTAGTAAATGTTCCTGAACCTGAGGCTCCTGTACCTCCTTCCTGATGGTTGAGGGGTAATAACTGTTCCTGAACCTGGTGGTGTGGGTCCTGAGGCTCCTGTACCTCCTTCCTGATGGCAGCAACGAGAAGAGAACACGTCCCGGGTGATGGGATCCCTGATGAAGGATGCGGTTTATTGTGAGGGTAATTCAGGTAGATGTGCTCAGTGGTTGGCAGGGCTTTGCCCGTGATGGACCGGGCTGTATCCTCTACTTTTCATCTCATTTTTAAAATCTTTTAAAATTTCAAATCTTCTACAGCTATAAAATGATACAGAACTTCAACAAGTTGATATATATACAATTAATAAAGCTGAAGAAAAAAACTTATCAAAAAAAGATAATATATGATTAGGAAAAAAATATTTATATAAAGAAAAGAAGGAAAAAAGAGAACCCCTTCTTACTAAAAAAAAAGAAACCCCACTAATTACAAGAGAAAGAAAAAGAAAAAAAAAACAACGATTCGGAATCAACGCCCGGAGCAATACGACTTCCCATCGTCCATAGACATAAAAAAAACTGGAAGGAAACCGTATAAAATAATTCAAATTAAATGATAATACTTGGCAAAAGAGCCCCATCTTCTCTCAAAATCAAATCGAGGATCAAAAGATCTACTTCCGACTTTTTTCCAAAGTAAGACATAACATTACTTGAGAAAACCATTCAATTAATGTCGGGGAAGAAACATCTTTCCATTTTAATAAAATAGCCCTTCCTGCCAACAATGTAACAAATGCAATTACATGTTGATCTGAAGATGAAATACCCTGAATATAATGCGGAACTATTCAAATAGAACAGTTAAAGCTAATACTTTTGCTAAGTAATATTTAAGAAATAATTCCGACAAGGAAAAAACACTTTATAAATTTATTTCATTCTTAATATTGGCAAAACACTAAAATTCGAATATCAAAAACTGTGTGTTTCTTCTCCAGTCATGTGATCATCTCTGTCCTCGATAAAGCACACAGAGGTCAGCCAAGAGCCTCTCAACTTTGGAACGGGAAATTAATCGACTTGATCTTCGGCATTGCAAGGCCAGACCGGAAAATAAACTGCTGATCATGTCATCATATTTGCAAGATGAGGACAAGGAAGAAAAGTTTCCTCGCCCTGGCATGTGGAAGAATCCCAGTTCTTTATCAAGATAATCAGGTAATGTCCGAATGTACATCACCAACGGCAGAGGGCGCTCGTGTTCGCGTCTTGGACCGCGCCGGGCACCACTGTGCATGCCAAACCCTCTATTACAGTGATTTATATTTTTCAATTCTGAAAGTCAAAGCAATAAGCTTAATTGTAAATCAAGCCTTGTGGCACTCTTGCAGGCCTGCAATGCCTCGCTCCCCTATTATAAAGTTGTAATTACAATAGAAGTCACTTAATGAACACACAGCGTAGATTCCTACAGCTTTTTTATGCTTCCGGGAGTTCTGCTGATTACAATTCCTTCTTTTATCGTTATTTAAGTGCACGTACTGGGACAATTTTTTTTAAAAAAGATAAAATACCTATAGTACTGGTCTCAGGTACACACACACATAGATATATATATATATATACACACGGACACATATCACACACACACACACACACACACACACACACACACACACATAGATATATATATATATATATATATATATATATATATATATATATATATATATATATATATACATACCACATAACATACATACTTAAATTTTACGTGTGTGCGTGTCGGGGCGCCTAAGACTTTTGCACAGTGCTGTCGTAATTTTACGTATTGTTCTCTACTGCAGCCGCAAATAAAAACCAAATTTCGTGACATATGCGAATGATGATAAACCCCATTCTGATATGGGGTTTCTATTGTGGACTGAGAATGGGAAGGGGGGAAGGGAGAGGGGAATCAGGGTCTGGAAAAAGGGGATGGAAGAGGGAGTGAGGGAGAGACATTCTGTAATGATCAATAAACCAGTTGTTTGGAATCAAGTGCCACTGTCTGCTGTCTCGGGGCTGGGTGCCGTTCCTTCTCTGCGCACCCTAGCTACAAGAGTGTGCCTAAGACCTTTGCACAGTACTGTCTAAGTCAGTAATAATAAACCTGATTCTGATTCTGACACCAGCACACCCCCCCCCCCGCTCCTTCCACTCCCTTCACCTGTCTGTTCACCCCTTCCGTCCTCAGCCTCTCCCCGACCCCTTCCCACTCTCAGTCTGCAATAGAGACCCAGGTGAGAAACAGGGTCATCATCACTCACACATCTCATGAAATTTGGGTTTTGCTTTGTATGGAGGAAGACACATAATTACTGCGGTACTGTGCAAACGTCTCTGGCACACTAGCTCTATACTGAGCATGCGCCAAAGGCTTCGAACTGTACAGTACAAGGGCAGAGCCACTGCCCTGCGTTGTTTTACTTGGCGAACAGTTCGTCTTGACAAGAGTAACTCTGTCACTCTCATTATTTCCTGTCAGAGTCATCTTCTGTTCAGATTCTCCTGTGCCCAGCGTCATTTAATGTACGTACCATCACACTAGGTATATAAGCTAGTCTTATGTATATCCGACCACCACAATTAGTTGTACGCTGTGTTTTATAGGCTTGTTTTGATATCTATATTTATTGTGTCTGTATGTTTTTTTTAAAAATTTCTCATGTTCATTACGTCTTGTATCTGATCCCGAGTAGCAATAATTTCGTCTCCTTTTACGGTCGCGTACAGAGGAATGACGGTAAACTATTTTGAAATTCGGACACAAGAGATTCTGCAGGTGGTGGAAATCCAGAGCCAATGGCCAGAAACGTCGACTGCTTATTCCCCTCCATAGGCGCTGCCTGACCTGCTGAGTCCCAGTAGCGTTTTTATCTTTATCAAAAATGCTTTAAAAAATACTCTTAACGTCTATGAGGACGTTGTGCTGCTAAAAATGCGGCAAGATGTTTCTATGAAAATAAAGTTAATTGACAATATTTATTTACCCTCCGTAAATCGATCGACCTTCTCTGTTACATTTCCTTCACATCAAGGGAACGACGTCGCTAACTGGAAAGAACGGAGTAGAAAGTTTGGTCTATCTGGGCTTCTGTAGAGCGGCTGACGCTTCCTATAGGGTCAAAGAGCGCGAGACTTAATTGAATAAAAAATTCTTTCAGTAATTGGATCACATGAGTTGATTTATTGTTTTATAGGTTGTTTCTTTTTTTTCTGGAAATTTCCCACCTGCCCAGTCTGCATTCAGCTCCAGATCTTGATCTCTGGAAGTCCGTTCTCTCTCTTTCTTCATCACCATTGGAGCTCGAAAGCGCGCTCTGAAAATTCCTGGCTTAAGTTAGATTGAGCTCTTAAAGACAGCGGAGTCTTAAGAGCATAAGGCACGGGGGCAGAATTAGGCCATTCTCCCCACCACATCCGCTCCGCCATCCCATTATGGCTGACAGTTGGAGGGTAATAGATGCTGGTGACATTACAGCCTCTCACCAGGATTGGCAGGAACCTGCTGAAAGTAAGCCTGCAGGTACAGCAGGCAGTGAAGAAAGCTGATGGCATGTTGGCCTTCATAACAAGGAGAGTTTAGTATAGGAGCAAAGAGGTCCTTCTGCAGTTGTACAGGGCTCTGGTGAGACCCCACCTGGAGTATTGTGTTCAGTTTTGGTCTCCAAATTTGAGGAAGGACATTCTTGGTATTGAGGGAGTGCAGTGTAGGTTCCCGAGGTTGATTCCCGGGAGTCCCGAAGTTGATTCCCGGGATGGCGGGACTGTCATATGTTGAAAGATTGGAGCGACTGGGTTTGTATACACTGGAATTTAGAAGGATGAGGGGTGATCTGATTGAAACATATGAGAATATTAAGGGATTTGACACACTAGAGGCAGGAAACATGTTCCGGATGTTGGGGGAGTCCAGAACCAGAGGCCACAGTTTAAGAATAAGGGGTAGGCCATTTAGAACTGAGTTGAGGAAAAACTTTTTCACCCAGAGAGTGGTGGATATGTGGAATGCTCTGCCCCAGAAGGCAGTGGAGGCCAATTCTCTGGATGCTTTCAAGAGAGAGTTAGATAGAGCTCTTATAGATAGCGGGGTCAAGGGATATGGGGAGAAGGCAGGAACGGGGTACTGATTGTGGATGACCAGCCATGATCACAGTGAATGGCGCTGCCGGCTCGAAGGGCCGAATGGCCTACTCCTGCACCTATTGTCTGTTGCCTAATTTCCCCTTCAACTGCTTCCTCGCCATTCCTGCACTTGGTTTCTGTTGTATCCCCTGTCCTGTTCTGAGTAAATGCCACAGGGGTGTTAGAAGAATGGAGGGTGATGTTGGAGAGGAGAGCTAGATTGGTCTTGGAGTGAGTGAAAAGACCAGCACAACGCCATGGGCCGGAGGGCCTGTGTACTGCGCGGCAGTGTTCCACGTTCTGCGTTCCAAATGCCGTTCACCTTCATTGTCAACCTAATTTCGTTCTCCGTAGGCACTGCCCGGCCTTTTAAGTATTTCCATCACCGTCTGTTGTAAGGACAATAACATTTTCAAGCACAAGCTGAAGCTCGTGGCCTTTCAACCGTACACATGCGTGCAGCCAATCGAAAGGCAGAACACAGACTGTGTGTTAGCAGTGATACGCACTGACAAGCTGACGTAAGCTGCGAGCTCCATGCGTGTGCGCGACAGCATTTATCTATATATCCCTCAGAGTAAGCGAACAATTCCAACACGCTTTTTCCTCCTCATGATTTCAGCGGCAGCTGTGTATCAACTACACCGTTCCTTACAGATCCTTGGTGCCAGGCTTCAGAGCAATCCTTTGCACTCCAAAGTGAAATGCGTCAGGCTCAGATCTGAGCCATGGGCATCTCCCTGCTGTGAATTTCAGGTAGACTGGGAGCCATTTCTTTCATTGAGGTGATATCCTTCGAGCACTATTAAGACAGAGGAGCAGGATCAGGCCATTGGGCCCATCGTGTCCCTTCTTCGTTCTATCTTGGCTGATTTATTATCTCCCCCCCCCCACAAACCATTCTTCCGCATTCTCCCCGTAACCTTCGACACATTTTAGTCGAAGATCTATCGGCCTCTGTTCTAAATATACTCAACGACCTGGCCTCCCACAGCCGGCTGTGGCAATAAATTCCACAGATTCACCACCCTCTGGCTAAGGAAATTCCCCCTCATTTCTCCTATAAATTGCATTCTGAAACCGTCTCCTTTGGTCCCAGACTCCCCTCTGTATTTGCTGCATGGCTCAAAGTGTTGTGAAACTGTTTGTGAAAGAATCATAACGAAGGCCAAGGAATATCTTTCCAGACACTTTTAGCAAATATTCGTTCAAAAGCTAAATGTCTGACGGTCGCATGCAGACCACAGTCTATTCGAAGGCAGCACGTATTGGCAGTGAAACTCCAGCCATCCAAGTAGACAGTAAATTTATTATCAAATGGCATATATACTACCTCCAGATTAATTTTCTTGCAGGCCTTCACAGTAAAACAAAAATGCACGATGGAATCAATGGAAAACAACAGACACAAAGGCCGGCAAACAACCTGTGTGGAAAAGAAGGCAGATTGTGCAAAAAGTCCATAGATGCATAAGCAGACAGGTAGGGGGACAGAGAGGTAGACAGTTAGATGGATAGAGAGGGAGAAAGATAGATAAATAGGTAGATAGGGATAGACAGACAGACAGACAGACAGACAGATAGAAAGATACTGAACACATCAACGAACGTGACACGTCATTGAGATTGCAAAGGAAGCTGAAAAGCATGGTTATTACACAACACCCAATCTAAGATAGCCATTCCCCGAGTAGGCTCAAGCATAAGCTGCTCTGAAAAGCCATCTCGTAGGCATTCAACAAGTTTCCTCTCCTTCAGACTATTGGGACCACTTCTTTTCAGATTGTTTGTCAATGATTTGTGGCAAAGGTTACGGATGATACGAAGATAATTGGAGGGGTAGATAGTTCTGAGGAAGCAATGCGATTGCAGTAGGACTTGGACAAATTGGAAGAATGGGCAAAAAAGTGGCAGAGTGAATACAGTGTTGGGAATTTTTTTGTAAAACGAAAACTATTGTGGACTACTATCCAAATGGGGAGAATGTTAAATCATCAAAGGTGCAGAGGGACTTAGGAATCCTCGTGCAAGACTCCCAGAAGGTTAATTTACAGGTCTGAGGTCCAAAAGGCAAATACAATGTTGTCATTTATTTGAAGGAATAGAATGTAAAAGCAAGGAGAAAATGCTAGGGGTTTTATAAGACAATACTTGGAGTACTGCCAACAATTTTGGGTCCCATATCTCAGAAAGGATGTGTTCCTGTTGGAGAGGATGATTCCAGGAATGAAGGGGTTATCATATGAGTATCATTTTGCGCCTTGGGCCTGAACACTGGAATTTGGAAGAATGCGTGGGGGTCACATTGAACCCCGCCGTGTGTTGAAAGAACTAGATAAGGTGGAGAAGATGTTCCTTACGTTAGGGGGTGTCCAGATCTCGAGGGCATAACCTCGGAATTGAAGGAAAGGAAGAATTGTTTTAGCTGGAGAGTAGTAAATCTGTGGAATGCTCTGCCACAGACAGCGGTGGAGGCCAAGATCGTGGGTGTATTTAACGCGGGATTTACTCGGATTCTTATCGGTCAGGGCATCAAAGGATATGGCGAGAAAGCAGGTGTATGAGGTGGAATAGGATCCAGAATCAGTCATGATGGGATGGTGAAGCAGACTCGCTGGTCTGAATGGCCTAATTCTACTCTTATGCGTAATGGTCTTATGGACAGTGGTGAGGTTCATCACTAACAACGATGAGTTGGTCCACAGAGAGGAGCAGGGAAGTTCCCAGGTCTGGTGTCAGACAAATGCCCTCTCCCTGAATGTGAACAAGATAAACGACTTCAGGAGACATTCACACCCCTCTTTACATCTGAGGCACAGCAGTGGAAACCGGAAGCACATCGCACACCAACCCTCATAGTCCCATAACATATCCTGCACAGTCAAGGATGCTCGCCAGCCCCTCTGCTGGGGAGGCTGAAGAGAGCTGGACTTTGTACATCTATACTGACGTCATTCTACAGATGTACAATGGGGGGGGGCACCCGGACAAACTGCGTCACTGTTAGGTACGGAAACTGTACTGCGGTGGACAGAAAGGCCTTACAACGGGTAACGAAATCTGTACAACGGCGCAAGCTTTCATGCCACCAAGGACATATGCACAGAAACGTGCCGCGAAAAGGCTAGAAACATCATGGACCATTGCATACACCTTGCTCATGCACTCGTCTCGGTCCCGTCAGGGAGGAGGCTACGTAGCATCCACACCAGGGCGAACAGACTCATAATTATTTAATATTCCAAAGCAGCAAGGCTGATCAACCACTACTTTGTTAATTTCCCGTCAATCATCTTATATACAACCTAGCATCAAACTATGCACAAAAGCCAATCTCTGTACATAAGCAATTTTATGAATGTATATTTATTGTGTTTATTATTATTATTAGTAGTAGTACTAGTAGTATTGTGTTCTTCATTCTCCCTCCCCCACCCACCTAGCCTCCCCATCACCTGGTTTTACCAATCACCTGCCAGCTTGTACTCGTTCCCCTCCCCCACCCACCTAGCCTCCCCGTCACCTGGTTTTACCAATCATCTGCCAGCTTGTACTCGTTCCCCTCCCCCACCCACCTAGCCTCCCCATCACCTGGTTTTACCAATCACCTGCCAGCTTGTACTCGTTCCCCTCCCCCACCCACCTAGCCTCCCCATCACCTGGTTTTACCAATCACCTGCCAGCTTGTACTCGTTCCCCTCCCCCACCCACCTAGCCTCCCCGTCACCTGGTTTTACCAATCACCTGCCAGCTTGTACTCGTTCCCCTCCCCCACCCACCTAGCCTCCCCGTCACCTGGTTTTACCAATCACCTGCCAGCTTGTACTCGTTCCCCTCCCCCACCCACCTAGCCTCCCCATCACCTGGTTTTACCAATCACCTGCCAGCTTGTACTCGTTCCCCTCCCCCACCCACCTAGCCTCCCCATCACCTGGTTTTACCAATCACCTGCCAGCTTGTACTCGTTCCCCTCCCCCACCCACCTAGCCTCCCCATCACCTGGTTTTACCAATCACCTGCCAGCTTGTACTCGTTCCCCTCCCCCACCCACCTAGCCTCCCCATCACCTGGTTTTACCAATCACCTGCCAGCTTGTACTCGTTCCCCTCCCCCACCCACCTAGCCTCCCCGTCACCTGGTTTTACCAATCACCTGCCAGCTTGTACTCGTTCCCCTCCCCCACCCACCTAGCCTCCCCATCACCTGGTTTTACCAATCACCTGCCAGCTTGTACTCGTTCCCCTCCCCCACCCACCTAGCCTCCCCGTCACCTGGTTTTACCAATCACCTGCCAGCTTGTACTCGTTCCCCTCCCCCACCCACCTAGCCTCCCCATCACCTGGTTTTACCAATCACCTGCCAGCTTGTACTCGTTCCCCTCCCCCACCCACCTAGCCTCCCCATCACCTGGTTTTACCAATCACCTGCCAGCTTGTACTCGTTCCCCTCCCCCACCCACCTAGCCTCCCCGTCACCTGGTTTTACCAATCACCTGCCAGCTTGTACTCGTTCCCCTCCCCCACCCACCTAGCCTCCCCGTCACCTGGTTTTACCAATCACCTGCCAGCTTGTACTCGTTCCACTCCCCACCCACCTAGCCTCCCCGTCACCTGGTTTTACCAATCACCTGCCAGCTTGTACTCGTTCCCCTCCCCCACCCACCTAGCCTCCCCATCACCTGGTTTTACCAATCACCTGCCAGCTTGTACTCGTTCCCCTCCCCCACCCACCTAGCCTCCCCATCACCTGGTTTTACCAATCACCTGCCAGCTTGTACTCGTTCCCCTCCCCCACCCACCTAGCCTCCCCATCACCTGGTTTTACCAATCACCTGCCAGCTTGTACTCGTTCCCCTCCCCCACCCACCTAGCCTCCCCGTCACCTGGTTTTACCAATCACCTGCCAGCTTGTACTCGTTCCCCTCCCCCACCCACCTAGCCTCCCCGTCACCTGGTTTTACCAATCACCTGCCAGCTTGTACTCGTTCCCCTCCCCCACCCACCTAGCCTCCCCATCACCTGGTTTTACCAATCACCTGCCAGCTTGTACTCGTTCCCCTCCCCACCCACCTAGCCTCCCCATCACCTGGTTTTACCAATCACCTGCCAGCTTGTACTCGTTCCCCTCCCCCACCCACCTAGCCTCCCCGTCACCTGGTTTTACCAATCACCTGCCAGCTTGTACTCGTTCCCCTCCCCCACCCACCTAGCCTCCCCATCACCTGGTTTTACCAATCACCTGCCAGCTTGTACTCGTTCCCCTCCCCCACCCACCTAGCCTCCCCATCACCTGGTTTTACCAATCACCTGCCAGCTTGTACTCGTTCCCCTCCCACACCCACCTAGCCTCCCCGTCACCTGGTTTTACCAATCACCTGCCAGCTTGTACTCGTTCCCCTCCCCCACCCACCTAGCCTCCCCATCACCTGGTTTTACCAATCACCTGCCAGCTTGTACTCGTTCCCCTCCCCCACCCACCTAGCCTCCCCATCACCTGGTTTTACCAATCACCTGCCAGCTTGTACTCGTTCCCCTCCCCCACCCACCTAGCCTCCCCGTCACCTGGTTTTACCAATCACCTGCCAGCTTGTACTCGTTCCCCTCCCCCACCCACCTAGCCTCCCCGTCACCTGGTTTTACCAATCACCTGCCAGCTTGTACTCGTTCCCCTCCCCCACCCACCTAGCCTCCCCGTCACCTGGTTTTACCAATCACCTGCCAGCTTGTACTCGTTCCCCTCCCCCACCCACCTAGCCTCCCCGTCACCTGGTTTTACCAATCACCTGCCAGCTTGTACTCGTTCCCCTCCCCCACCCACCTAGCCTCCCCATCACCTGGTTTTACCAATCACCTGCCAGCTTGTACTCGTTCCCCTCCCCACCCACCTAGCCTCCCCGTCACCTGGTTTTACCAATCACCTGCCAGCTTGTACTCGTTCCCCTCCCCCACCCACCTAGCCTCCCCGTCACCTGGTTTTACCAATCACCTGCCAGCTTGTACTCGTTCCCCTCCCCCACCCACCTAGCCTCCCCGTCACCTGGTTTTACCAATCACCTGCCAGCTTGTACTCGTTCCCCTCCCCCACCCACCTAGCCTACCCGTCACCTGGTTTTACCAATCACCTGCCAGCTTGAACTCGTTCCCCTCCCCCACCCACCTAGCCTCCCCGTCACCTGGTTTTACCAATCACCTGCCAGCTTGTACTCGTTCCCCTCCCCCACTCACCTAGCCTCCCCATCACCTGGTTTTACCAATCACCTGCCAGCTTGTACTCGTTCCCCTCCCCCACCCACCTAGCCTCCCCATCACCTGGTTTTACCAATCACCTGCCAGCTTGTACTCGTTATCCTCCCCCACCCACCTAGCCTCCCCATCACCTGGTTTTACCAATCACCTGCCAGCTTGTACTCGTTCCCCTCCCCCACCCACCTAGCCTCCCCATCACCTGGTTTTACCAATCACCTGCCAGCTTGTACTCGTTCCCCTCCCCCACCCACCTAGCCTCCCCATCACCTGGTTTTACCAATCACCTGCCAGCTTGTACTCGTTCCCCTCCCCCACCCACCTAGCCTCCCCGTCACCTGGTTTTACCAATCACCTGCCAGCTTGTACTCGTTCCCCTCCCCCACCCACCTAGCCTCCCCGTCACCTGGTTTTACCAATCACCTGCCAGCTTGTACTCGTTCCCCTCCCCCACTCACCTAGCCTCCCCGTCACCTGGTTTTACCAATCACCTGCCAGCTTGTACTCGTTCCCCTCCCCCACCCACCTAGCCTCCCCATCACCTGGTTTTACCAATCACCTGCCAGCTTGTACTCGTTCCCCTCCCCCACCCACCTAGCCTCCCCATCACCTGGTTTTACCAATCACCTGCCAGCTTGTACTCGTTCCCCTCCCCCACCCACCTAGCCTCCCCGTCACCTGGTTTTACCAATCACCTGCCAGCTTGTACTCGTTCCCCTCCCCCACCCACCTAGCCTCCCCATCACCTGGTTTTACCAATCACCTGCCAGCTTGTACTCGTTCCCCTCCCCACCCACCTAGCCTCCCCGTCACCTGGTTTTACCAATCACCTGCCAGCTTGTACTCGTTCCCCTCCCCCACCCACCTAGCCTCCCCGTCACCTGGTTTTACCAATCACCTGCCAGCTTGTACTCGTTCCCCTCCCCCACCCACCTAGCCTCCCCGTCACCTGGTTTTACCAATCACCTGCCAGCTTGTACTCGTTCCCCTCCCCCACCCACCTAGCCTCCCCATCACCTGGTTTTACCAATCACCTGCCAGCTTGTACTCGTTCCCCTCCCCCACCCACCTAGCCTCCCCGTCACCTGGTTTTACCAATCACCTGCCAGCTTGTACTCGTTCCCCTCCCCCACCCACCTAGCCTCCCCGTCACCTGGTTTTACCAATCACCTGCCAGCTTGTACTCGTTCCCCTCCCCCACCCACCTAGCCTCCCCGTCACCTGGTTTTACCAATCACCTGCCAGCTTGTACTCGTTCCACTCCCCACCCACCTAGCCTCCCCGTCACCTGGTTTTACCAATCACCTGCCAGCTTGTACTCGTTCCCCTCCCCCACCCACCTAGCCTCCCCGTCACCTGGTTTTACCAATCACCTGCCAGCTTGTACTCGTTCCCCTCCCCCACCCACCTAGCCTCCCCGTCACCTGGTTTTACCAATCACCTGCCAGCTTGTACTCGTTCCCCTCCCCCACCCACCTAGCCTCCCCATCACCTGGTTTTACCAATCACCTGCCAGCTTGTACTCGTTCCCCTCCCCCACCCACCTAGCCTCCCCATCACCTGGTTTTACCAATCACCTGCCAGCTTGTACTCGTTCCCCTCCCCCACCCACCTAGCCTCCCCGTCACCTGGTTTTACCAATCACCTGCCAGCTTGTACTCGTTCCCCTCCCCCACCCACCTAGCCTCCCCGTCACCTGGTTTTACCAATCACCTGCCAGCTTGTACTCGTTCCCCTCCCCCACCCACCTAGCCTCCCCGTCACCTGGTTTTACCAATCACCTGCCAGCTTGTACTCGTTCCCCTCCCCCACCCACCTAGCCTCCCCATCACCTGGTTTTACCAATCACCTGCCAGCTTGTACTCGTTCCCCTCCCCCACCCACCTAGCCTCCCCATCACCTGGTTTTACCAATCACCTGCCAGCTTGTACTCGTTCCCCTCCCCCACCCACCTAGCCTCCCCGTCACCTGGTTTTACCAATCACCTGCCAGCTTGTACTCGTTCCCCTCCCCCACCCACCTAGCCTCCCCGTCACCTGGTTTTACCAATCACCTGCCAGCTTGTACTCGTTCCCCTCCCCCACCCACCTAGCCTCCCCGTCACCTGGTTTTACCAATCACCTGCCAGCTTGTACTCGTTCCCCTCCCCCACCCACCTAGCCTCCCCGTCACCTGGTTTTACCAATCACCTGCCAGCTTGTACTCGTTCCCCTCCCCCACCCACCTAGCCTCCCCGTCACCTGGTTTTACCAATCACCTGCCAGCTTGTACTCGTTCCCCTCCCCACCCACCTAGCCTCCCCATCACCTGGTTTTACCAATCACCTGCCAGCTTGTACTCGTTCCCCTCCCCCACCTTCCAATTCTAGCTTCTTCACCCTTCCTTTCCAGTCCTGAAGAAGGGTCTCGGCTGGAAACGTCGACTGTTTATTCCCCTCAATGGACGCTGCCACACTGCATTTCCAGAATCTGCAAAATCTCTCGTGTTTATGAAAAAGCTGTGTTTGCAAACTAAATGGAAAACCAAACCTTAAATTCTAGATGACTCCAACACGGTAAACATTGGCTATGGGCGAGGAGGTAGGGGGATGGAGGGCGTTGCGGAAACGGAATTTCAAGTTTCAAATTCTGGTTCCAGAATTTCATTTAACCAACACACACAAAATGCTGGTGGAACACAGCAGGTCAGGCAGCATCTATAAGGAGAAGCAATGTCGAAGTTTCGGGCCGAGACCCTTCATCAGGACTAACTGAAAGGAACAATAGTAAGGGATTTGAAAGTAGGAGGGGGAGCAGAAAATGCAAAATGATAGGAGAAGACTGGAGGGGGTGGGATGAAGCTGAGAGCTGGAAAGATGATTGGCAAAAGGGGATACAGAGCTGCAGAACGGAAAAAGATAATGGGACGAGAGGCCTCGGGAGAAAGAAAGGGGGGGAAGCACCAGAGGGAGATGGAGAACAGGCAGAGTGATGAGCAGAAAGAGAGAGAAAAAAAAGAGGGGGGAGAAACTACTTATATCAGGGATGGGGTAAGAAGGAGAGAAGGGGCATTAACGGAAGTTAGAGAAGTCAATATTCATGCCATCAGGTTGGAGGCTACCCAGCCGGTATATAAGGTGTTGTTCCTCCAACCTGGACTGTGGCTTCATCTTGACAGTAGAGGAGGCCATGGATAGACATATCAGAATGGGAATGGGACGTGGAATTAAAATGTGTGGCCACTGGGAGATCCTGCTTTCTCTGGCGGACGCAGTGTAGGTGTTCAGTGAAACGGTCTCCCAGTCTGCGTCGGATCTCACCAATATATAAAAGGCCACACCTTGAAGTACTGTCTGGGACCCTGAATGGTGGTGAGGGAGGAAGTGTAAGGGCAGGTGTAGCACTTGTTCCGCTTACAAGGATAAGTGCCAGGAGGGAGATCGGTGGGAGGGGATGGGGGGGGGGAACGAATAGACAAGGGAGTCGCGTAGGGAGCGATCCATGTGGATCGGGGAAGGGGGGAAGGGAAAGATGTGTTTGGTAATGGGATCCTGTTGGAGGTGTGGAAGTTACGGAGAATTATATGTTGGACCCGAAGGCTGGTGGGGTGGTAGGTGAGGACAAGGGGAACCCTATCCTGAATGTGGTGGTGGGCGGATGGGGTGAATGCAGATGTGCGGGATTGAATATTTTTGGTTATTAGGTCTGTAGTCTAGTGTAGTAGTCTTTTTTTTCTCTGTGTTGTTTTTTATTACGTAGTTCAGTCTAATTTTCTGTATTTTGTCATGTAACACCATGGTCCTGAAAAACGTTGTCTCAGTTTTTACTGTGTACTGTACTAGCAGTTATGGTCGAAATGACAATAAAAGTAACTTGACTTGACTTGATGCTACTGTCATTCCCTTTACTCCACTGAAATACCGACATATCCGATTTCGGCTTCTCCTTCTCAAATTTCACAGTGAACTCAATCATGTTATTATTACTGTCTCCTAAGGGTTCCTTCGCCTCAGTCTCTCTAATCACCTCTGGGTCATTACACAATCCCCAATCCAGTACAGCTGATCCTCTAGTGGGCTCAACAACAAGCTGTTCTAAAAACCCATCTCGTAGACATTCTACAAAGTCTCTCTCTTGAGATCCAGTGCCGACCTAATTTTCCCAATCCACTCGCATGTTAAAGTCCCCCACAATTATCATAACACTGCCCTTCTGGCAAGCCTTTTCTATTTCCTGTTGTAATTTGTAGCCCACATCACTGCAGCTGTTTGGAGGCCTGTAGATAACTGCCATCAGAGTCCTTTTACCTCTGCGATTTCTTAGCTCAACCCATAAAGATTCTGTACTTTCCGATCCTATGTCATCTCTTTCTAATGATTTAGTATAATTTCTTACTATTAAATCCACGCCACCCCCTCTGCCCTCCTGCCTCTCCTTCCGATACACCGTGTATCCTTGGACATTCAGCTCCCAGAGACATGCATCCTTTAGCCACGTCTCAGTGATGGCCACAAAATCATACCTGCCAATCTGTAGCTGTACGACAAGATCATCCACCTTATTCCTTATGCTGCGTGCATTTAAGTATAACACCTTAAGTCCAGTATTAGTAATTTTTGCTTTGATTGCACTGCAACTCATCCCAATGGCTGCAAATTTGCCCCATCACCTGCCTGTCCTTCCTAACATCTTTACTGCTCACTATCTTAGATTTATTTCTGTTTTCCCTCTCCTCCGCTTTATCATTCCGGTTCCCATCCCACTGCCAAATTAGTTTAAACCCTCCCTAACAGTTCTATTAAACCTTCCCACCATGATATTGGTCCCCTTCGGGTTCAGGTGTAACGCGTCCTTTTTGAGCAGGTCATACTTCATCCAGAAGCGTTCCAAATGATCCAAGAATCAGAAGCCCTGCCCCCTGCACCAGTCTCTCAGCCGCGCATCCTTCAGCCTGATCCTACTATTCTTGCCCTCTCTAGCACATGACACAGGTAGCAATCCTGAGATTACTACCCTGGAGGTCCTGCTTCTCAGCTTTCTTCCTCACTCCCGGAAATCTCTCTTCAGGACCTCCTCTCTTTTCCTCTATGTCATTGGTGCCAACTTGTACCAAGACCGCTGGCTGCTCGCCCTCTTCCTTCAGAACATTCTGGACCGGATCCGAGACATCCCGTATCCTGGCACCTGGGAGGCAGCACACCATGCGGGTATCTCTACCAGGCTCACAGAATCTCCTGTCTGTTCCCCTAACTATGGAATCCCCTATGACTACCGCATTCCTCTTCTCCCTCCTTCCCTCCTGCACAACAGCGCCAGGCTCAGTGCCAGAGTCCCGGTCACCGTGGCCGTCCCCCTCAACAGCGTCCAAAACGATATACTTGTTGCTGAGGGGGGCAGCCACAGGGGTGCTCTCCACTATCCGGGCATTTCCCTTCCCTCTCCTGACAGTCACCCAGTTTTCTGACCCCTGTAGCCTAGGGATGACTACCTCCCTGTAGCTCCTGTCTATCACCTCTTCACTTTCCCTAATAAGCTGTAGGTCATCAAGTTGCAGCTCCAGATCCCTAACAAGGTCTCCGAGGGGCTGCATGTACCCGGGTTGGTTAGAACAACGCTTCACAGTACTAGCGACACGGGTTCAAGTCTTGCTGCTGCCTGAAAGAGGTTTGCACGATTTCCCCGTGACCACGTGGGCTTCATCCGGGTGCTTCCCCCACACCACACAGTTTGGTAGGTTAGTTGGTTACTGTAAATTGTCCGGTGATTAGGACAAGGTTAAATCTGGGAGTTGCTGGTTGGTGCAGCTCAACGGGCCTATTCTGCGCTGTATCTCAATAATAAAATAATATTTTCATGCAGCACAAAATGCACGTTTTGTTACTGTATTAGTGATAAAAAGATTGATGAAGGGGTTTCCCCAAATGGAAATTTAAGTTTCAGTCAGCTTTGCTTCGTTTGCACCAGGGGTTCCAGACCTTTCTTATACCATGGACCGATACCACTCAGCAAGGTGTCCGTGGACCCCAGCTTGGGAACCGCTGGTTTACACCAAACCAAAAGATCACTCACACAATGATACTGCTTCCTAATTACAACGCAAATACAGCTCCGGCACGGAAGGTGTGCAGGCTGCGGGATCAGAGGAGGAGACAGAAAAGGGAGTTAAAAAAATCACAGGTGCATTACTACGCTAGAACTGTTCCAGTCTGGTAAACGGCATAATGTGTCCCTTATGCTGGGAATCAGGAATGTATTATGTCAAGCGATCTACCCTCGCATGGCTTTGCATCAGCCTCTTGCGTGCACAGTGTCTGCAGTGGCCCACTTAGCACAGCGGTGGAAATCGTGGCAAACTGGTGCGGAGACAGAGAGTTATTTGTGAGGGATGGTGAACAGCTGCCATGGAGGCGTGCAATAACATTGCTCACAAAGAATACTTTCTGCTGATCTATCCTGAAATTGCTCAGGTGCATGAAGCCAGAAAACAGCTTTTTGAATTCCACCTTGTGTACCAACTGTGCTGGTTCCAAGCGAAATAAAATTATGAGGGTAGAATTCATATATATATACAGAATTCTATCTCAATTGGATTATGTATGCACTATGTGTGTGTCTGTGCGCTTATGTCATCCCTTACACGGTCTCTGAGGGGCTGCATGTACCCGGGTTGGTTAGAACAACGCTTCACAGTACTAGCGACCCGGGTTCAATTCTTGCTGCTGCCTGAAAGAGGTTTGCACGCTTTCCCCGTGACCAGGTGGGCTTCATCCGGCGTCAGGTTGTTGAGAGACCTCACAGCCTGGTGGGAGGTAGCTGACACCCAGCCTGACAGTTGCACACACACACACACACACACACACACACACACACACACACACACACACACACACACACACACACACACACACACACACACACACACACACACACACACACACACACACACTCACACACACACACACACACACACACACACACACACTCACACACACACAGACACACAGACACACACACACACACACACACACACGTAGCTTTTCTGTATTACACATCAAATAGTATCAACACAATAACATTAACAGTAAATTGAAGAACAATCCATAGATGTACAGGTTGATACCAAGTGCATGTACAATATGTAGACAAATATACAACAGTATAGTGCTCCTGGCGCAGCCGTCAATAATGTGCAGTCAGTGGCGTCAGGTTGTTGAGAGACCTCACAGCCTGGTGTGAGGAAGCCGACACCCAGCCTGACAGTCCTTGCTCCCGTGCTGCGGCACCTCCTGTCAGGAGACAATGCCAGGAAGGCAAAGAGATTGTGGGACGGGTGGGTGGGGTCTCTGTGGGTTCTCCGAACGCAGTGGTTTTGGAGCATGCCCTGTACAGGGGGAGAACCCCCCCCCCCACCCCCGCAGATTCTCTCAACAGTCCGTCGCAGACTCTTGCGGTCAGATGTCCTGCAAATGCCATACCAGACTCTGATGCAGCTGGCCAGGACATTCCCGATGGCACTCTGGTAGAATGCGGTTAGAGGTTTCTGACATTTCTGTGGATTGAAGCTGAGCTGCAAAAGAGCCCATTCAATTGTATTATTTTTGGCTTTGACTGCATTAATTTCCCGTTTCCCGCACTGGTAGCTCATAATTTTAGCACATTAGATTAGCCAATTAAAACACCGCCGCTTGGCCAACGGACTGCGTCTTGTTATGATTCCTATGCAAAGAGGTATGCTGAATGAAAAACGAAACTTTGATTAAATAAAATACGAAAATAATGTCGAAGCCCTGAATAGGTTCAAGCGGCAGCGATAGTTAAAGATGAAGGCACAGATAAAGTCTCAGACCTCGGTCATTCTACTCCAATTCTACACATCCTATCTGAATTTCCAAATGATTTCAGTAGACGACCATTTCATAGATATGCAATATTTTACTCTCGGTTGGATTGAACACTCCGTGGCCGTTTTATTAAATACCCCCTCAGGGTGCAGAATGCGGACTTCCGCTTCCGTGGCCAACCCACTTCATGGCTCAACGTATTGAACATCCAGCGCTGCTCTTCTGCGCTCCGCTGTTGTGACGCGTGGCTATTTGAGTTACCGTCGACTTGAACCAGTCTGGCCGTTCTCCTCTGACCTCTCTCACTCACAGAATGCCCACTCACCGTGCATGCTTTCCCTTTCCGTTTTCGCACCCTTCTCTGCAAACTCTAGAAATAAAAATAGGTTCTACTGGTTCCGATGGTTCTAAAGGAGATTAGCAGTTCCTGAGATAGGCAAGACGCCCCGTCTGGCATCAACAATCATATCCACCGGCATCCGTTAGTCTCGTGAGACCATGGATTTGCACCTTGGAAGGTTTCCAGGGCGCAGGCCTGGGCAGGGTTGTCTGGGAGACCAGCAGTTGCCCAAGCTGCAGGCCTTCCCCTCTCCACGCCACCGATGTTGTCCAAGGGAAGGGCACCAAGTTGCTTGGCATCGGTGTCATCGCAGAGCAATGTGTTGTTGCTCAAGGACACATCGCGCTGCTGAGGCTCGAACCAGTGACCTTCAGATCACCAGACCAACGCCTTATCCACTAGGCCACGCATTCCACCGTCACGGGTCACTATGATCACATTCCTTACCCAGATTCTGATGTTGGGTCGGGACAACAACCGGACCTCTTGGGACGTGCCTGCCTGCTTTTCAGGGTCGAGTAGCTGCCACGCGATCGGCTGATCAGAGAGTTGCGTTAGCGAGCCGGGGTACAGGTTGCACCCATTAAGGTGGCCTTTGAGCACATTTTAGGCCGAGGGTTAAGGCGCATTGGAAGGGTGCCAATGCCGACTCAAGTAACTGCAGCTGCTGACATCTGGAATGAGGAACAATCGGCTGGAGGAAGTCGGTGGGCTGAGTACCTGTCTGAGGAATGGAATGGTCGACGTTTCGATTCGAGTCCCTGTATCACGATGTCAGTGCTGCAGGCGCAAAGCAACGCAGGCTTTTTAGCGTGTTGCCCGCGTGACGTGAATTACCCCTCTGAACTGTGTTTTTGAAAAGAGAGACGGAGATGTTGTTCAACACCAGGCACCTTGTTATTAAGAGAAACAAAGACTGCCTGGAGATAGCGCTATGGTTTCTCTGTAAGCTTGTTTTGAATATACACGGACACTGCCTGCTTGTGTGTTCTTACAGAGGGAGAGCAACGAGCAGCTTCCGGGTCGCCATGGTGACCGAGGGCGGCGTTATTTGATGGACAGCTGGCGTTCAGCACGGTGAGATAAATAGCAGATCAGCTGGTAGACCTACAGGCACTCGGTTTTGGACACTGAATGGGCTTTGTTGTGAAAAGGTGGGTTTTGGAGGACCGGCCAGGAGACTCGATCAGTGTGAAAAGGGTGTGATCGGTGGGGAGTTATTCGTGTGTCCAACCCTCGCCTGGGTTGATATTTCCACCACAGGAGAACGGTCCCCTTTGCTGTGGTCGCAAGTCGTGAGCTTCGGGAACGGGCGTGGAGGATCGTCATCGGCATCGACATCGGATTTGGAAGATAAACCAACATTCAAACTCTCTTTCTCTCTCTCCATCACTTTTCGACTTAATACCACGAAGTGCACTGAACTTCACTCATTCTCGTAAGACTGCATCCATTCAGCCCTAGGCTTGAAGAAGCTGTTTCCACACACACTCACACTCTCTCACACACACACACACACACACACACACACACACACACACACACACAGGAATGTAAAAACAGATCTGAAAACTAAAGCTGTTTGATCGGTTTGAAAAAAAGGCGGTGGAGCCGAGAAGCCTTTACAGGTCCGAGAATTTCCAAAAACTTGCTGGATCTCTAATCGGGCAAGGGAGCCACATCGGTATTGCAGATACGAGTTCAGGGGGTGAGCAATGTTGCACTTGAAATGTCAGTAATCCGAAAGCCGAGTCAACCGAGTGGAGGAGGGGGTTTATAAACATGAAAGATCAACGCTGCCAAGTCCTAGAACTGAGACTTACATCATGCTCGCTGTAACATAATCTCTGTACGCAAAGAGAGGCAACAAGTCACGCCGCAAGCCCTCCTGGAACCTCATGTTATTTAGTCGCAGTTTTTCCGAAAGGAAAGCCATTGGGACTCGGCAGTTAGGGTGAACAGAAACTCAGAGTTTTCTGAGTTGGAAATTGGTTTTGAAGTGCCCCTTTCTTTCTTTATAATTGTATACGCTGAGCAACGCAGATTAATCCGGAGTCTGTCTATTTCCCCTTAATTCTCCTGGCGGTGGCCCAGCTACCTGCCTCCTGTGGGAAGTGGGACGTGCTCCTTTTCCAGGACGTGGAAAGTCCCGGGAGACCCCGGCGTCCCTGATGCCAGCAACTGCAGGCAAGCGCACCTCGGAGCAGCTCCTTGCAAGACAGTGTTAGGGAACTGCAATTAGAACTGGATGACCTACAGGAGGACGAGCAGGCGAAAGGTGGAAGCTACAGGGAGCATTGGAGCATGGTCAACAGTTACCTGGAGTGCTGGCAACAGTGTTGGGGCCACGTATATCAGAAAGGGTGTGTTGTCTTTGGAGAGAGTCCGGAGGAGGCTCACGAGGATGATTGCAGGAATGAAGGGGTTAACGTATGAGGAGCGTTTGGCAGCTTTGGGCCTGAACTCACTAGAATTGGGAAGAATGCGGGGGGTGGGGTGGGGGGGAAGGAAACTCATTATAGCCTACCGAACGTTGAAAGGACAGGTAGGGGGGATGCGCAGAGGATGTTTCATCTGGTGGGAGTAACCAGTATTGGAGCGCTCAGCCTCAAAAGTGAGGGGCGACTATTTAGATCACAGGTGAGGAGGAAGTTTTTTAACCAGGGAGTAGTGAATCTGTGGAATGCTCTGCCACCGACTGCGGTGGGGTCCCAGTTATGGGTGTACTTAAGGTGGAAGGTGATCGTTTCCTGATTGGTCAGGGCAGCAAAGGATATGGTGAAAGGGCAGGTGTATGGGGTTGAGTGTGATCCGGGAACAGCAATGATGGAAAGGCGGAGCAGACTCGATGGGCTGAATGGCCGAGTTCTGCTCCTATGTGATATGGGGGGGGGGGCCGTCATACCTAAGGAGGCAGGTAGCCGGGCGACTGTCAGGCGTGGCATAGAAAACAGGCGAACATCAGACTACCCCGTGTCTGTGCAAACCGTATGGGATACGGTTCGGGAGTTGGGGAGGGGGACCCGACTATGGGTGAGCCCGCAACGGCCAGGTCTTGGCACTGAGTCTGGCTATGTAGCTAGGGATAGAAGCGGGAGGGCGGTGGTGATAGGAGATTCAATAGTCAGGAAAGCACATAGACGACGTTGTGGACATGAAAGACTGCCGGATGATAAACGTGCTGCCTCCCAGGTGCCAAGGTCATGGACGTCTCAAGTCGAGTTCGCAGCATCCGGGGAAGGAGAGCGGCCACAAGCCATGGCAAGTGCGGGCACCAGCCACATAATCAGGAAAGGGATTGAGATCCTAATCAGAGAGCACAACGGGCTAAGTGGGTAAGGTGAAAGAGCGGGACCGAGCCCTGGCCGGCTGCCTGCGCCACCCGCCGGCGGGAGCCAGACGAGGTTGATTTTGGCAAATGACTGCGAGGCCGGAGAAATTGGTCTAGGGGCAGGGTTTCCTATTTCTGCACCACTGGGATCTCCTGTGGGGATGGGGAGTGCGTCATCGACAAAAGGGGCGGGTTATACGCCCGAGCTCGAGGCGGATCAATGACCCCGGCGGACGGGTTTGCGCGAGCCGCTGGGGAGGGGTCGACCTAGGTTGCCGGAGAGATAGCGAGGTCAAATGATGGTTGGCATGGAGGTAGATGCAACGTGTAGAGAGGCCGTGAAGATGGCTTGTCAGAGAACATGGCATAAATATAGTCCGTTGGATGAGTTCAAGTGGGCTTAACGCAAAACCTATCAGAAACAAGCATTATCGACTTATAATGTGGATTAGCTCTGGGAGCTACGACTTTGCGGCCATTAACGAAGGTTTTCCTATCACACGCACAGAATGGCAGCCGAATTCTCCGAGGGTTGGATATTTCAGAAGGGACCGGGAAGGAGGCGGAAGAGGCGGGGGTGAAGGACAGGCTATCAGGGATAGCGACGCAGCTGCAGAAAGGGAGGGATTGCCGACTGAGTCGGTGTGAACGGATCTCAGAAATAGGAAAGGCGCGCTCTCTCTATTGCAGGGGTTCCCCACCTGGGATCTACGGGCCCCTCGGTTAAGTGGCGGAGGCCCATGGATGCCAAAAATTTGGAATCCCTGCACCCTAGTCTATTGGGGGTATTCTATAGGACCCCCCCCACCCCCCGCCATCCACCTTCCAATTGTTATAGAGACACCGAGGAACAGATCGGGAGGCAAATCTTGGAATAGCATTGTTGTCAACCCGGACTTCAGCTTCTCCAGTTGACACTTCCTTCGTGCAGAAGGGGCAGAATCAGTAAGGCGCGTCCAGAAACTATTCCTGGTATAATATATGGACATGCTGACTAGAAGAGAGGCCATATTGGATCTACCAATCAATTGCCGCGCAAGGAACATGGTCGGGTGACAGACGACCCGGTGCGTGAGCATTTCCGAGACAGTGACCTGTACTCCCCGACCTTAACCATAGCCTTGTGCAGAGACAGGAGCAGACTGTGTGGAGGGCGAATCATGATGCTATTAGGTAGAAACGTGGGAGCGTAACTTGGAAGCAGATATGGCCCAGAGAAATGGTCGACGGAAATACGCAAGATATTTAGGAAAGATCTTGCAGGGGGTTCCCGATAGGCTTGTCTCAAAGAGGAAAGGAAAGGATTGGCAGGGTGAAGGAACTGTATTTGACAAGGCACGTGGAACATCTAGACACGAGGAAGTGAGAAGCAAACTTGACGTGCAGGAAGCCAGGCGTCTTGACAGGGCTCTGGAGCATTACAAATTTCCCAGGAAGGGATGTATGAGAATTGAAGGAAAATGCGAAGGATTTTGGGAAACCCCAAGGCGTTCTGCGCATACATAACGAACGAGGATGACCAGAGTGAGGGGAGGACCGATCGGAGGTGGGAGGAATGTGCCTAGGAGAACACCTGACCAGAAAGAGGGACCCTGACGAATGTGAGGGCATGCTACTATGCTACAACGTGGCGCGCCGTTAAGACAGGAGGTGTGTTGGAACTTCTGAAAAACATTACGATCGATACGTCCCAGGTGCCGGACCGGATGTGCCCCAGGTTACTACGGGAAGTGGGGGGAAGAGACTGACGCGCCTTTGGCGAAGATCTTTCCAGGATTAGCACTGGAAGATCGGAGGGTGACAGATGTTACTCTATTGTTCAAGAACGGAAACAGGGATAACCTTAGGCATTATAGACCTGTTAGTCTGTCAGGACGCCGGAAGCAGGGATCCAATCACAGACCAGGTACTGTGATACTAATTGAGCAACAAATCCCGAGGTGCAAAAACAAAGTCGGCGCCGAAGTTCAGGCAGAGATCAAAACATCCAGAGAAATCCAAAAACCGGAATCGGGAAACGGGTAGAGTCGATATTTGGACGGACAGGGTACGGATACGAATGCTGGAAAGGCTCAGGAAAATTCACTGGCACAACCTGGTGAAAACACAGGACTGAAATAAACAAATGAGCAATAAATAAAGAGGCGGATGATAGGTGGAGCACAATGAGACATGGGTGGCAGCAACACAGGTAATAATGAGAAACAGGTGAAAGACGGAGTACTCAGTGATACAGGGGCCGGAGGAGAGCAGGAGTGGAGACAGGAGCACATGGCAATACAAAACCCCAGACTGACAGCGGGGGGGAAACACACAAAAGTTCAACTGGAGGTACTGACAGAGTCTTACATCGGTAGTGGAACTGTTGGATGAAGGTAGCGCATTGGATGTGTCATATACGGATTTTCGCATTGGGTGCGACAAGGTTTCCCATAGCAAGCTCACTAAAATAAATGGTAGGAGGCATGGGATTAAGGGAGGCTTCGCTGCATGGATTGGGAGTTGGCTTGCCCACAGAAAGCAGGGGGTGGCAGTAGATGGAGTGGTGGTATTCTGCGGGGAGGTCTGTAACCGGCGGTGTTCCAAAAGGCCATAAGACCATAAAACATTGGAGTAGAATTAGGCCACTCTGCCTACCGAGTCTGCGCCACCATTCCGTCACGGCTGATCTACCATCCCTCTCAACCCCCATTATCCTGCCTTCTCCCCGTAACCTTTGACTCCTTGGCTAATCAAGAACTCATTACCCAGAGACATGGCCTCCACGTTCGCCCGCGGCAACGAATTCCACAGATTGGCCAGTCTCTGACCCAAGAAATTCCTTCTCGTCTCTGTTCTAAAGGGACGCCTCTCTATTCTGAAGCTGTGCACTCTGGTCCGAGATTCACCCACGATGGGAACCATCTCCTCCACGTCCGTTCTGCATACGCTTTTCAGAATTCGGCAGTTTCCAACGAGGCGTCCCATCTTTGTCCTAAACCCAGCGAATATAGTCCCGGAGCCATCAAAAGCACCCTCGCACGTTAACCTTTTCACTCCCGGAATCATTCTCGTGTCCTCCCCACCACCAAACCTCGTAATCTAGCTTCTTCCCCCTTCCTTTCCAGTCCCGATGACTGTGTACATACATTTACTGATGCCTCTGGACCCATCTTCAGTGATGTTCCTGGAATCATCGGGTATTTCGGGTCTTTCAACATCATACACCCTCCTCCAGGTGACCCAGCCGGGGCTGATCAGACCCCAGCTTGTGTCCAGCTAGCCAGCGAATTATGACTCCATGGCTCCCCTCTTTTGAGCCACAGCCATCTTGAGGCCCTCTCTGCCGCACCGGTGGTACTGCGGAGGGCTCTCCTCTTCCTCTCTCCCTCGATGCCCAAATTGCTGAAGCCTCTGGCTACAGAGCGGGCTGCGAATCCCCTACAACCATCTTCCACTGGAGACACCTCGCTCTCCGTCCAGCCCGCTGGCAGTTGCTGACCAGTCCTGTGTACTTGGAGAGCTTCCTTTCAAAGGCCTCTTCCAAGCGATCTTCCCATGGGGCTGTCAGCTCCAGCAGCACCACCTGCTTCGTAGACTCGACACAAGGACAATGTCTGGTCGCAGGGTGGTGGCTGCGATATGGTTGGGGAACCTCAGCTGCCTTTCGAGGTCCACCAACAGCTGCCAGTCCCGTGCAGAGGTCAGGATACCTGTCAATGTCCTTTTGGCGGGTATTGCCTGACCTGCTGAGTTCTTCCAACACTGTGCACTGTGTGTGTGTGTGTGTGTGTGTGTGTGTGTGTGTGTGTGTGTGTGTGTGTGTGTGTGTGTGTGTGTGTGTGTGTGTGTGTGCGTGTGTGTGTGCGTGCGTGTGTGTGTGCGTGCGTGTGTGTGTGTGTGTGTGCGCGTGTGTGTGTGCGTGCGTGTGTGTGTGTGTGCGAGTGTGTGTGTGTGAGTGTGTGTGTGTGTGAGTGTGTGTGTTGTGTGTGTGTGTGTGTGTGTGTGTGAGTGTGTGTGTGTGTGTGCGTGCGTGTGTTTGTGTGTGCGTGCGTGTGTGTGTGTGTGTGTGTGTGCGTGTGTGTGTGCGTGCGTGTGTGTGTGTGTGTGTGCGAGTGTGTGTGTGTGTGTGTGTGTGAGTGTGTGTGTGTGTGTGTGTGTGTGTGTGTGTGTGTGTGTGTGTGTGTGTGTGTGTGTGTGTGTGTGTGTGTGTGTGTGTGAGTGTGTGTGTGTGTGTGTGTGTGTGTGCTTGTGTGAGTTCTGGTTTAGATTCCCAGCATCTGCCGAACCTCTTCTGTTTCAGGGCTGTAAGAGATCGGATGAGATACTCAAATTTAAAAAAATATATATATTTTCCCAATCAGCAACGAAAGCAGAAGATTTTCAAAGAGGCTAGAAGCAACTATAAGAATGTTGTTGAGGAATGCGCTGCAGAAAACCAGTATGGAAGCAAAATGAACGGGAGGCCTCAATGAGAATCACACCATATTAAATGCTGCTGTAACTCCCGGTTCCACTAGCGGCTTAATCTAGGGGAAGACAGCACTTGACCCGGCCAAGCGCTAAGAAATCTTGTTTGGCTGGATGTTGCGTGATGTGTCCCCTGTTACAAATCAGTACCACGAAATAACAAACAGTACACAATTTGCGATTAAACGATTGCGCTTTACAATTCTTAATTTGATTCTAGGGTGAGTAAAGAAGCAAAAATAAAAGAGAAAAGGGCCCATTCTCATGGAACAGTCGAAGGAGAAAGCGCCGGAGCTCACGGTTCTGCGCATTTGTTCCCCGTCGACCTCCCCCGACCCTCGGACCCTCGCTCCGTCCACTCCGTCCGGCGGTCTACCAGCTCTCTCCATTCGCGTCTTCTCTCCTCATCTCTCCCCGGCAAAAGACAACGAAATCCCTGCTCCCAGACCCACAGGGAAGAGCAACATCCCGCTCATTGGCAGAGCATACATTCCAAAGCCCCGTTATCTCTGGTCATGACCCAAATATCGCTGCTACAGAGAAGCCATTGCATTATCACTGAAGCATTACAGAGAAGACATTGCAATAGCAGTGAAACCTTAAAGCGCGTTGTACTGCTTTGCTTTTTAAACAGCGACTTACGACGACGAGCTAAAACACAAAATACTCTGCAGATGCTGGGGTCAAAGCAACACGCACAACGCGCTGGAGGAACTCAGCAGGTCGGGCAGCATCCGTGAGAACATGCGGTTAACGCTTCTGGCCGAGACCCTTCGTCAGGACTGAAGAAGGAAGAGGCAGAGGCCCCATAAAGAAGGTGGGGGGAGGCTGGTAGGTGCCAGGTGAAAAAACAATCAGAGGAAAGATCAATGGGTGGGGGAGGAGAAGCAGAGAGGGGATAGACAGTAAAGGTGAAGAAGGAATGTAAGAGTAAAGGGTAGTAGAAGGAGGGGGCAGGGTCCTATAAAGAAGGTGGGTTCAGGGTGGAAAGGAGAAGGCTGGTAGGTGCCAGGTGAAAAAACACAGAGGAAAGATCAATGGGTGGGGGAGGAGAAGCAGAGAGGGGATAGACAGTAAAGGTGAAGAAGGAAAGCACTATGGACAGTAGAAGGAGGCGGAACCATGAGAGAAGTGATAGGCAGCTGGAAGAGGAGACAGAGTGAAGGTGGGATGGGGAAGGGAGAGGGAGGGAATTACCGGAAGTTGGAGAGTTCAATGTTCATACCAAGGGGCTGGAGACTACCCAGACGGTATATGAGGTGTTGCTCCTCCATCCGGAGTTTGGCCTCATCATGGCAGTAGAGGAGGCCATTTATGGACATATCCGAATGGGAATGTGAAGCAGAGTTGAAGTGGGTGGCAACCGGGAGATCCTGTCTGTTGGGGCGGATGGAGCAGAGGTGCTCGACGAAGCGCCCCCCCCCCCCCCCGATCTGCGTCGGGTCTCGCCGATGTAGAGGAGGCCACACCGGGAGCACCGGATGTAACAGATGACCCTAACAGACTCACAAGTGAAGTGTTGACTCAACTGGAAGGACTGTTTGGGGCCCTAAATGGTGGTAAGAGAGGAGGTGTAGGGACAGGTGTAGCACTTACGCTTGCAGGGATAAGATTGGACTTGTATGCACTGGAATTTAGAAGGATGAGGGGGGATCTGATTGAAACATATAAGATTATTAAGGGAGTGGACACACTAGAGGCAGGAAACACGTTCCCGATGTTGGGGGAGTCCAGAACCAGAGGCCACGGTTTAAGAATAAGGGGTAGGCCATTTAGAATGGAGTTGAGGAAAAACTTTTTCACCCAGAGAGTTGTGGATCTGTGGAATGCTCTGCCTCGGAAGGCAGTGGAGACCAGTTCTCTGGATGCTTTCAAGAAAGAGTTAGATAGAGCTCTTAAAGAGAGCGGGGTCAAGGGATATGGGGAGAAGGCAGGAACAGGGTACCGATTCTGGATGATCAGCCATGATCACAGTGAATGGCTCGGAGGGCCGAATGGCCTACTCCTGCACCTATTGTCTATTATCTTCAAGCTTCTATCGCACTCAGATAGATACTTTTGAAATGCACACCAGTTACTCTTGTGGAGGAGCGCAGCAGGTAGTTTGTACTAAGAAATGTAAGTACAACAATGCGGTAAAAGACCACGTTGAGTGAAAAAATGAGAAGAAAAGGGCTTTGCTATTGGATGTTCACGAGTCTAGGATCTCCAACTTCCTGTTGCTGAAATAAATATCAAGTGCAAGCGCAAGACGTAAATAGATTCCCCCCCTCCCCCCAGTCATCACTCGGAGTGGTACCCGGTATCTATTACTTATAGCCTGTTTGGGAGGCGACAGCTGGCAGTCACCCCGTGAATATTTTTGTCACCCTGTTCCCATTACAGGCCAGTACATGAAACGGAGCCAGCCTCCCCTCCATGGATGGTCTGTACTTTGGAAGGACCGAGTGACAACCGAGGAAGTGTCGCGAAGTGAGCCGGAATAAGAAGAGAGCTGAGGCCGGCAGTCAGGAAATGGCAGCTGGAACTGCTGGGACATGTAATGGGGAAAGAGAGGCCCGAACATCTTGCAGCGACGGGGAGAACTGATGGAAGAAAAAAGAATCGCGGTCGACAGGGCATGACATTCCCGAGTCATTCTCGAGTTACAGCAAGGCAAAAGTTTTGAAGAGTTTTTAGAACTTCGCAGCTTAAAGGCAGATGGTAGACAATCAACGCCCAGGTCATTCAGCACGGCACGTAACAAAGGCGATGAAGATGCTTTGCGCTACGTCAGTAGAGCAGTCACCGTAATCAAAGAGCCCCCCACCCCCCACCCATACACACGCACACGCAGACACACTCACACGCACACGCACACATACACACACACACACACACACACACACACACACGCACACACACACACAGACAGACAGACACACACACACACACACACACACACGCACGCATACACACAGACAGACAGACAGACACACACACACACACACACACACACACACACACACACACACACACACACACACACACACACACACACACACACTACTTGGGTGTATAAGATGAGGAGAGCCATTGATCGTGTGAATAGTCAGAGGCTTCTTCCCAGGGGCTGAAATGGCTGACAGGAGAGGGCACAGTTTTAAGGTGCTGGGGAGTAGGTACAGAGGAGATGTCAGGGGTAAGTTTTTACTCAGAGAGTGATGAGTGCGTGGAATGGGCTGCCGGCGACGGTGGTGGAGGCGGATACGACAGGGTCTCTTAAGAGACTCCTGGACAGGTACATGGAGCTCAGAAAAATAGAGGGCTATGGGTAAACCCTGGGTAATTTCTCAGGTAGGGACATGTCCGGCACAGCTTTGTGGGCCGAAGGGCCTGTATTGTGCTGTAGGTTTTCTACGCTTCTATCTCTTCTTCTCTCTCCCATCGGGCAGAATATACAAAAACCTGAAGGCACAAAGCACAACGGCAGTTTCTATCCCAGTTTTATCAGAGTCTGGTATGATAAGACTGACTCTTGGTCTACCTCGTTGTGATCTTCCTACTTTCCCCTGCGGTGCCCTCGTTCGGTAGCAGGTACATAGCTTTTCTGCATTTCTATTTTTTTACCTTATTCTAGCTCAATGCACTGTGCAATAATTTGATCTGTACGAAGAGTATGCAAGACAAGCTTTCCTCCAGCAACGCGCACGAAACGCTGGAGGAGCTCAGCAGGTCAGGCGGCATCGATGGAGGGCCAACGTTGTCATCAACTGCAAACGCAAAACTCTCACGTTTAGGGGGTGTGGTGTGTGTGTGTGTGTGTGTGTGTGTGTGTGTGTGTGTGTGTGTGTGTGTGTCTGTCTGTGTGTGTGTGTGTGTGTGTCTGTGTGTGTCTGTGTGTGTGTGTGTGTGTGTGTGTGTGTCTGTGTGTGTGTGTGTGTGTGTGTGTGTGTGTGTGTGTGTGTGTGTGTGTGTATAGGTGAACTCCAACGTTTACAGCTCTAACTATATCATGACGCAGTACTGTACCCACTTCCCGTTTAGTCGAAGCGCGCCTAAATCACGGTTAATACTTTTTGTCATACAGAAACGGAATCCAACCAGTTCACATTAATATATCATAGTTCTAATCTTTGCTCCGGGCTAGACCCAAAGCATTTTATGCAACTAAGTCTCTTACAGTGACATGACAAACAGGCGTTTACTGCAGGAGATAGCACATTAGAAACCCAGCGGCAATGCTTCAAGCAAGGCGCGCATAATTTAACGCACACTGATTTATTGGGATTCACAGGAAACACTAAAGCCTATTTTAAGTGCTTGGAGATCCATAAATAACGCCAGGCAAATGCATCGGGATGGAGGCTTGCATTATTTATGTGCAGTTACATTGCTTTGTAATCCGCCTTGGACGGTCCCAATTCCGCCTGCGGGAGGAAGAGTGTTGGGCGGTGGGCTGGCGAATCCAAGCCCAGGGTTACAGAAGCTCCAAAGACGTCATCCCCAGGGGAAGGCAAGATCCGAGAAAATGGGCTACATCTGGGGGCAATTTGAGAGACTGGCCCAGGGCAGAGGGCACCGGCGAGCTGTTGCCGGCGGCCCAAGTCTCGGTAAGGATGATGGGGTTAAGTAAGCAATCCAAGTGTTTCAGCTATCGCCATTTCTAAAGAGTGCCGGCTATCTTTCCAAAACACTCCCGATCTCTGCCTCACTGTGGATGTTGGTGTGCTGGATACGTCGAATGAACTGCCAGAGGGTGTGGTAGAGGCAGGTACAATTACAGCGCTTACAATGCTTTTGGCCGGGTACGCGGAAGGGCTGCGCTGTCAAGGAAGAGTAGCGTCGAGCCTCATGCTGTCCATCGCCGGGAGTTGGATTCAATGGTTCAATTCCCGCCGCAGCCCTGCAAAGAGTTTGCAGTTCCGCCCGTGGAGAGCGTGGGTTTCCTCCGGGTGCTCCCGGAGACGCACGGGCTGGGGTCAGCAAGTTGTGGGCCTGCTACGTCGGCGCCAGAAGCGTGGCGAGACTTGCGGCTGCCCCCACTCCACACTCCCCGCCCAGCATGTGCTCCGACTGCGATGGTCCGTGACGCAAGCAAACCATCACTTCGCTTCCGGAGCAGCTTCGAGCCAAGCTGACCGCAAACCCCAGATTTCACCCTAACCTAACCTAAGCACAATTTACGGTCACCAACCGACCGAGTGACGCGGCAGGTCTTTGGGCTGTGCGAGTATACCGGGAAACGGGAGGGGAGAACGTACAAGCTTCTCAGAGGCAGCTGCGGGAATTGAACCCGGGTCGCTGCCACTGAAAGGCCTTGCGCTCACCACTAACGCTACCGCGACCGCCCCAAGATATCCCGAAGACCTTGGCTTCACTGGAACCATCGCATGTGTTTGAACACACTCGGTAATATCAGTGCGTTCAATTCAGCTTCTCATCAAAGATATGTTCCTTCATTCTTGGAGCCAATTGTGAAAAAGCACTCACAGATTGGTCTGGGTAAAGGGATCAAAATGGCACCGGCCACCACAGATCATCTATCACAAGGACACCACCCCTCCCACCCCCCGCTCCACACCAACCCCCAACCAACAGATACACTCTCAAACAACACACACAAAATGCTGGTGGAACGCTGCAGGCCAGGCAGCATCTATAGGAGAAGCGCTGTTGACGTTGCGGGCCGAGACGCTTCGTCAGGGTCGTCGACATTGCTTCCCCTTATAGATGCTGCCTGGCCTGCTGCGTTCCACCAGCATTTTGCGTGTGTTGTTGCTTGAATTTCCAGCATCTGCAGAATTCCTCGAGTTTGCTCTTTTGATACACTCTCATCTTGCAGTGGTCATTCATCATGTTCTAGTTCTTCTGTTTTACGTATTTCCGTGACTGCCTGTATTGTTATAATAGTGTCGGTGACATTATACTGTCCTACATAAATATTCACTGCACACTTCATGTCAACCTGTCATTCTTCAGGCCACGCCCCTCAGGGACGTGTGTTCATATTATATTGTGTCTCTGTGCACTGGATCGTAATTAAATACGCTGTGTGTGACTATATTTCGGGTGGTTTGCACTTTGGTCGTAGAGAAGCAATGTTTTCTTTAGCTGTATACATGCTTAACGACAATAAACTTGACCTTTGGAATTGAACCCTCTCGGGCTGCGGCGAAACTTTATTATTTTTACATCGCAAACCGCTTGAAACATAAAGCAACACGCAGTTGTCCATTCCTAAGTCTTGTTGGTAGCGGGATATTAACTTTTGGGAATGGCGAGGGTGGAGCGCCGCGGGAGGGGTGTGGGACAGGTGGCAGAGAAGGAGTACCAGGGCTGGGTACAGACACACCCGGCCCTGAGACACCAGGCAAGGTCATCTGATTGCACACATCTAGAACATTGATCATTATAGACTGTCTGCCTGGTGCTTCCCGCTCCTCCCCTCTCCCAACCCTGACCAGAGTCAGCTTTATTATCAGCGGCATGTGTCGTGAAATTGGTTAACATCACCAGTGATTCAATACAATAAAGAAAAAAAATAGTAATAAATAAATAAGTAAATCAATTACAGTATACGTATATTGAATAGATTAAAAAAATGTACAAAAACAGAAATAATGTATATTTAAAAAGTGAGGTAGTGTTCACGGCTTTAATGTCAATTTAGGAATCGGATGGCAGAAGGGAAGAAGCTGTTCCTGAATCGTTGAGTTTGTGTCTTCAGGCTCCTGTACCTCCTCCCTGATGGCAGAGGGGAAGAAGCTGTTCCTGAATCGTTGAGTGTGTGCCTTCAGGCTCCTGTACCTCCTCCCTGATGGCAGAGGGGAAGAAGCTGTTCCTGAATCGTCGAGTGTGTGTCTTCAGGCTCCTGTACCTCCTCCCTGATGGCAGAGGGGAAGAAGCTGTTCCTGAATCGTTGAGTGTGTGCCTTCAGGCTCCTGTACCCCCTCACTGCTGGCAGAGGGGAAGAAGCTGTTCCTGAATCGCTGAGTGTGTGTCTTCGGGCTCCGGTACCTCCTCTCTGATGGCAGAGGGGAAGAAGCTGTTCCTGAATCGCTGAGTGTGTGCCTTCAGGCTCCTGTACCTCCTACGTAATGGTAACAGTGAGAATAGGGCACGAACTGGGTGCTGGATGTCTTTTATAATGGACGCTGCCTTTCTGAGACACCGCTCCTTGAAGATGTCCTGGGTACTTTGTAGGCTCGTACGCAAGATGGAGCTAACTAGATTTACAACCCTCTGGAGCTTCTTTCAGTCCTGTGCAGTAGCCCCTCCATACCGAATGGTCGATGTTCATTTTGATTTTGAACATCGAATTCTCCAACTTCCGGTAATTCCCTTCCTCTCCCTTCCCCCATCCCGCTTTCACTCTGTCTCCTCTCCCAGCTGCCTATCACCTCCCTCATGATTCAGCCTTCTTCTTCTACCCACAGTGCTTTCCCCTTAGATCCCTTCTTCACCTTTCCTGCCTATCGCCTCCCTGCTTACCCTCCTCCACCCCTTGATCTTTTCTCTGATTGGTTTTCTACCCTCCCCCCACCTTCCTTATGGGGCCCCTGCCCCCACCTTCTTCAGTCCTGACGAAGGGTCTCGACCCGAAACGTTGACTGCTCGTTTCCACGGATGCTGCCCGACCTGCTGAGTTCCTTCGGCTTGTTTGTATGTGTTAACGTTACGACCCTCTGCAAGTTCTTTCGGTCCTGCTTGGTAGTCCCCCGCCCCACCCCATACCAGTCAATGATGCAGCTGTCGGAATGGTCACGGTGGTACGTTGATAGAAGATTTGGAATGCATTTGTTGACATACCAAATCTCTTCAAACTCCTAATGAAGTATAGCCGCTGTCTTGCCTTCTTTATAACTGCATCGATATGCTGGGACCAGGTGAGATCATCAGAGATCTTGATTCCCCTGTCTCTGCTCCCTCCCCGCTCCCTGTCCACGATAAAGACCAATGGTCAAAAGAAGACAAACTGTGGAAATGCAAAATAAGTGGTAGAAAGACGCTATGCAGAAGTCCCCCTCCCCATTCCCTGTCCCCTTTCCTACTCTCTCTCTATCTATCTATCTATCTACACACACACACACTCACACACACCTTTGTAGATATGAGTGCGTGTGCCTGAGATTCAATTTCTTCAGGCATCCTCAGTAGATGCACAAATCAAATCTATGAAAAACTACAAAGAGTGGGACAATAGTGGAGATGCTTCCACGGGTGAAATATGCTTGTAAATCTGGCGGGGGCAAAGGAAATTGGGAATGGCGATGGTGTGTGGGGCAGGTGGCAGAGAAGGAGTGCCAGGAGTCGGGGGTGGGGGTGACGCCAGACACGCCCAGCCCTGAGACACCAGGCAAGGTCATTTGATTCCCAAACATTTGGTTTATTGATCCTTACAGAATGTCTCTCTGGTGCTTCCCGCTCACTCCCCTCTCCCTTCCCCTTTTCCCAACCATGATTCCCCTCTCCCTGCCCCCTCCCCACTCTCACTCCACAATAGAGACCCAGATTAGAATCAGTTTTATCATCACTCACATTTGTCATGATATCTGGGCAGTTTTCTTTCCGGCACCTTCTCTGTACATATGTGAGCCCAGGGCTTTTTCAAGGCACTGTACGTTTACTACTATTAGTAATTTGCTGTAGGCTGCTGGTCTGGGCGCTGCATTAAACAAAAAACGACATATTTAACAATTATAGTCAATACAGATACTTTTTTTTAAATGGGTCGAGTATAGGGAATAACATTTACATTTATACAAAGAAATAACAACATGTATTGAGAGTGTACATAGCATTATAAAAGTTGGTTTGAAGTAGTTACAGTGCAGTGCAGTCAGCTGAGGTAAAGTTAGAGGGTGGAAGGAAGGGGGGTTCACTAGATAGGTTGATCTGATTCACTACCTTGGGGGAAGAAGCCTTCAAAATGACGTTGTTTCCGTTCGTTTCTATAGCCATATAGCGCATTCCAGGAGAGAACACTTAGTGAAGGTATTTTTTTCGGAGTGGGAAGAGTCGGCAATATATTACCCAACCAACTTTAAAAAAAATGTATCCTGGCCACGCCCTCTCTGTCTAACCACTTGTTGTGTTTCTTTATTTTTAAGGGTTTGCGGGCGTTGGGATTGCGGACGCCACGCCCCAAACACCCCAGACACGTTGCAACCGAAACGGTAGCACTGGACCACATTACTGAACTACTACAGGCCGAAAGCAAAAAAAAACAAACAAGAGAGTTGCTTGAAGAACATAAGGTGTCAGGCAGCATCCGGAGCGGCAAAGAAATACACAAACTTCAAAGGAAAATTACTCTGAAAGTACGTGTCACCAGATACGGCATCGAAACTCACTTTCCGGTAGGCAGTCAGAGTACAATAAAGAAATAGAGGAGCTTCAAAAAGCGTTGCTTCCTTCGGTTTCCAATTCCTCAGACTCTTTGCCAGACTGAACACTCCAATTCCTGTATCCCTTGGTCACAATGAACACTCCACTTCCTGAGACTCTTCGTCAGACAGAACACTCCACTTCCTGAGACTCTTCGTCAGACAGAACACACCACTTCCTGAGACACTTCGTCAGACAGAACACACCACTTCCTGAGACTCTTCGTCAGACAGAACACACCACTTCCTGAGACACTTCGTCAGACAGAACACACCACTTCCTGAGACTCTTTGTGATTGTGAACACTCCACTTCCTGTTAATCATTGAAATTGTGAACACTCCACTTCCTGAGAATCTTTGTGATTGTGAATACTCCACTTCCTGAGACTCTTCGTCAGACTGAACACTCCACTTCCTGAGACTCTTCGTCAGACAGAACACTCCCCTTCCTGAGACTCTTCGTCAGACAGAACACTCCCCTTCCTGAGACTCTTCGTCAGACAGAACACTCCCCTTCCTGAGACACCTTGTCAGACAGAACACTCCACTTCCTGAGACTCTTCGTCAGACAGAACACTCCCCTTCCTGAGACACCTTGTCAGACAGAACACTCCACTTCCTGAGACTCTTCGTCAGACAGAACACTCCCCTTCCTGAGACACCTTGTCAGACTGAACACTCCACTTCCTGAGACTCTTCGTCAGACTGAACACTCCACTTCCTGAGACTCTTCGTCAGACAGAACACTCCACTTCCTGAGTCTCTTTGTGATTGTGAACACTCCACTTCCTGATAATCATTGTAATTGTGAACACTCCACTTCCTGAGAATCTTTGTGATTGTGAACACTCAACTACCTGAGACTCTTTGTCAGACTGAACACTCAACAACCTGAGTCTCTTTGTCAGACTGAACACTCAACAACCTGAGTCTCTTAGTCAGATTGAACACTCCACTTATTGAGTCTCTTAGTCAGACTGAACTCTCCACTTCCTGAGACTCTTTGTCATTGTGAACTCTCCACTTTCTGAGACTCTTTGTCATTGTGAACTCTCCACTTCCTGAGACTCTTTGTCATTGTGAACTCTCCACTTTCTGACTCTCATGTCACACTGAACACTCCACTTCCTGAGACTCTTCGTCAGACAGAACACTCCCCTTCCTGAGACACCTTGTCAGACAGAACACTCCACTTCCTGAGACTCTTCGTCAGACAGAACACTCCACTTCCCGAGTCTCTATGTCAGACTAAACACTCCACTTCCTGAGTCTCTTTGTGATTGTGAACACTCCACTTCCTGATAATCATTGTAATTGTGAACACTCCACTTCCTGAGAATCTTTGTGATTGTGAACACTCAACTACCTGAGACTCTTTGTCAGACTGAACACTCAACAACCTGAGTCTCTTTGTCAGACTGAACACTCAACAACCTGAGTCTCTTAGTCAGACTGAACACTCCACTTTCTGAGACTCGTTGTCATTGTGAACTCTCCACTTTCTGACTCTCATGTCATTGTGAACTCTCCACTCCCTGAGAATCTTTGTCATTGTGAACACTCCACTTTCTGACTCTCATGTCACACTGAACACTCCACTTCCTGAGACTCTTCGTCAGACAGAACACTCCACCTCCTGATAATCATTGTAATTGTGAACACTCAACAACCTGAGTCTCTTTGTCAGACTGAACACTCAACAACCTGAGTCTCTTAGTCAGATTGAACACTCCACTTATTGAGTCTCTTAGTCAGACTGAACTCTCCACTTCCTGAGACTCTTTGTCATTGTGAACTCTCCACTTTCTGAGACTCTTTGTCATTGTGAACTCTCCACTTCCTGAGACTCTTTGTCATTGTGAACTCTCCACTTTCTGACTCTCATGTCACACTGAACACTCCACTTCCTGAGACTCTTCGTCAGACAGAACACTCCCCTTCCTGAGACACCTTGTCAGACAGAGCACTCCACTTCCTGAGACTCTTTGTCATTGTGAACACTCCACTTTCTGACTCTCATGTCAGACAGAACACTCCACTCCCTGAGAATCTTTGAACACTCCAGCTACTCAGAATCTTTGTCAGACGGAAAACTCCACCCCCTGAGAATCTTTGTCATTGTCAACACTCCACTTCCTGACTCTCCTTGTCAGACTGAACACTTCACTTCCCGAGATTTTCAGACTGAACACTCAACTACCTCAGACTCTTTGTCAGACTGAACACTCCACTTTCTGACTCTCTTTGTCAGACTGAACACTCCACTTCCTGAGTCTCTTTGTCAGACTGAACACTCCACTTCCCGAGACTGTCAGACTGGACACTTCACTTTCTGACTCTCTTTGTCAGACTGAACGCTCCGCTTCCCGAGACTCTTCGTCAGACAGAACACTCCCCATTCTGACTCTCTTTGTCAGACTGAACGCTCCACTTCCCGAGACTGTCAGACTGGACACTTCACTTTCTGACTCTCTTTGTCAGACTGAACGCTCCGCTTCCCGAGACTGTCAGATTGAACACTCCACTTTCTGACTCTCTTTGTCAGACTGAACACACCACTTCCTGAGACACTCTGTCAGACTGACCACCCCACTTCCTCAGAATCTTTGTCATTGTGAACACACGACTTCCTGAGTCTCTTTGTCAGACTGAACACTCCACTTCCCATGTCGCCTTGTCAGACTGAATACTCCACTTCCCATGTCTCCTTGTCAGACTGAACTCTCCTCTTCCTGAGACTGTTTGTCAGACTGAAAACTCCACTTCCTCAAACTCTTTGTCAGTCTGAACACTCCTCTACCTGAGAATCTATGTCAGACTGAACACTACTCTTCTTCAGATAGCCAGACTGAATACTCCAGTTCCTGAGTCTCTATGTCAGACACAACACTTCACTTGAAGAGATTGTATGTCAGACTGAACACTCCACTTCCTGAGACTCTTTGTCAGACTGAACACTCCCCTTCCTGAGACTCTTTGTCAGACTGAACACTCCACTTCCTGTGACTCTTTGTCAGACTGAACACTCCACTTCCTGAGACTGTTTGTCAGACTGAACACTCCACTTCCTGAGATTGTTAGACTGAACAATCCATTTCCCGAGTCTCTTCGTCAGACTGAACACTCCACTTCCTGAGACTCTTCGTCAGACAGAACACTCCCCATTCTGACTCTCTTTGTCAGACTGAACGCTCCACTTCCCGAGACTGTCAGACTGGACACTTCACTTTCTGACTCTCTTTGTCAGACTGAACGCTCCACTTCCCGAGACTGTCAGATTGAACACTCCACTTTCTGACTCTCTTTGTCAGACTGAACACACCACTTCCTGAGACACTCTGTCAGACTGACCACCCCACTTCCTCAGAATCTTTGTCATTGTGAACACACGACTTCCTGAGTCTCTTTGTCAGACTGAACACTCCACTTCCCATGTCGCCTTGTCAGACTGAATACTCCACTTCCCATGTCTCCTTGTCAGACTGAACTCTCCTCTTCCTGAGACTGTTTGTCAGACTGAAAACTCCACTTCCTCAAACTCTTTGTCAGTCTGAACACTCCTCTACCTGAGAATCTATGTCAGACTGAACACTACTCTTCTTCAGATAGCCAGACTGAATACTCCAGTTCCTGAGTCTCTATGTCAGACACAACACTTCACTTGAAGAGATTGTATGTCAGACTGAACACTCCACTTCCTGAGACTCTTTGTCAGACTGAACACTCCCCTTCCTGAGACTCTTTGTCAGACTGAACACTCCACTTCCTGTGACTCTTTGTCAGACTGAACACTCCACTTCCTGAGACTGTTTGTCAGACTGAACACTCCACTTCCTGAGATTGTTAGACTGAACAATCCATTTCCCGAGTCTCTTCATCAGACTGAACACTCCACTTCCTGAGATTCTTCGTCAGACAGAACACTCCCCATTCTGACTCTCTTTGTCAGACTGAACGCTCCACTTCCCGAGACTGTCAGACTGGACACTTCACTTTCTGACTCTCTTTGTCAGACTGAACGCTCCACTTCCCGAGACTGTCAGACTGAACACACCACTTCCTGAGACACTCTGTCAGACTGACCACCCCACTTCCTCAGAATCTTTGTCATTGTGAACACACGACTTCCTGAGTCTCTTTGTCAGACTGAACACTCCACTTCCCATGTCGCCTTGTCAGACTGAATACTCCACTTCCCATGTCTCCTTGTCAGACTGAACTCTCCTCTTCCTGAGACTGTTTGTCAGACTGAAAACTCCACTTCCTCAAACTCTTTGTCAGTCTGAACACTCCTCTACCTGAGAATCTATGTCAGACTGAACACTACTCTTCTTCAGATAGCCAGACTGAATACTCCAGTTCCTGAGTCTCTATGTCAGACACAACACTTCACTTGAAGAGATTGTATGTCAGACTGAACACTCCACTTCCTGAGACTCTTTGTCAGACTGAACACTCCCCTTCCTGAGACTCTTTGTCAGACTGAACACTCCACTTCCTGTGACTCTTTGTCAGACTGAACACTTCACTTCCTGAGACTGTTTGTCAGACTGAACACTCCACTTCCTGAGATTGTTAGACTGAACAATCCATTTCCCGAGTCTCTTTGTCAGACTGAACACTCCACTTCATGAGTCTCTATGTCAGACTGAACACTCCAGTTCCTGAGATGGTCAGATAGAACACTCCACTTCCTGAGTCTAATTGCCAGAATGACCACTCCACTTCATGAGTCGCTATGTCAGACTGAACACTCCGCTTCCTGAGACTCTTTGTCATTGTGAACACTTCACTTCCTGAGACTCTTAGTCAGACAGAACACTCCACTTCCTGAGTCTCTTTGTCAGACGTAACACTCCAATTCCCGAGTCTCTTTGTCAGACTTAATGCTCCACTTCCTGAGATTGTCAGACTGAACACTCCACGTCCTGACAGTCTTTCTCAGACTGAACACTCCACGTCCTGAGACTCTTTGTCAGACTGATCACTGCACTTCCTCAGACTCTTTGTCAGACTGAACATTCCACGCACTGCGATTGTCACCCTGAATAACTCCACTTCCTGGGTATCTTTGTCAGAGTAAACACCACACTTCCTGATTCTCTTTGTAAGACCGAACGCTCCACCGCCCGAGTACGTTTGCCAAACTGAAAACTCCGCTTACTGAGTCTCTTTGTCAGACTGAACACTCCACCTCCTGATTCTCTTTGCCAGACTGAACACTCCACTTCCTGAGTCTCTATGTCAGACTGAACACTCCGCTTCCTGATATTGTCAGACTGAACACGCCACTTCCTGATATTGTCAGACTGAACAATCCACTTCCTGATATTGGCAGACTTAACACTGCACTTCATGAGTCTCTTTGTCGACTGAACACTCGACTTCCTGCGTCTCTATGTGAGACTGAACACTCCACTTCCTGAGTCGCTTTGTCAGACCGAAGACTCCACTTCCTGACTCTCTTCGTCTGACTGAACAGTCCACTTACTGAGTGACTTTGTCAGAATGAATACTCCACTTCCGGAGTCTCTTGGTCAGACTGAACACAATACTTCCTGATATTGTCAGACTGAACACTCCACCTCCCGAGTCTCTTTGCCAGACTGAACACTCCACTTCCTGAGCCTCTTTGTCAGACTAAACACTTCACTTCCTGATGCTCTTTGTCAGACTAAACACACCACTTCCTGAGTCTCTATGTCAGACTGAACAGTCCACATCCTGAGATTGTCAGACTGAACACTGCACTTCCTGAGACTCTTTGTCAGACTGAACACTCCACGTCTTGAGACTCTTTGTCAGACTGAACACTGCACTTCCTGAGACTCTTTGTCAGACTGAACACTCCACTTCCTGAGACTCTTTCTCAGACTGAACACTCCACGTCCTGAGACTCTTTGTCAGACTGAACACTCCACTTCCTGAGACTCTTTGTCAGACTGAACACTCCACTTCCTCAGACTCTTTGTCAGACTGAACATTCCACGCACTGTGATTGTCACCCTGAATAACTCCACTTCCTGGGTATCTTTGTCAGAGTAAACACCACACTTCCTGATTCTCTTTGTCAGACGGAACGCTCCACCGCCCGAGTACGTTTGCCAAACTGAAAACTCCGCTTACTGAGACTCTTTGTCAGACTTAACACTGCACTTCATGAGTCTCTTTGTCGACTGAACACTCCACTTCCTGAATCTCATTGTCAGACTTAACACTCCACTTCCTGAGTCGCTTTGTCAGACTGAACACTCCACTTCCTGACTCTCTTCGTCTGACTGAACAGACCACTTACTGAGTGACTTTGTCAGACTGAATACTCCAATTCCGGAGTCTCTTTGTCAGACTGAACACTCCACTTCCTGAGTCTCTTAGTCAAACGTAACGCTCCACTTCCTGGGATTGTCAGACTGAACACTCCACGTCCTGGGAGTCTTTAGCTGACTTAACACTGCACTTCCTAAGTCTCTTTGCCAGACTGAACACTCCACTTCCTGAGTCTCTTTGTCAGACTAAACACACCACTTCCTGAGTCTCTATGTCAGACTGAACACTCCACTTCCTCAGTCTCTTTGTCAGACTTAACACTCCACTTCCTGAGATTGTCAGACTGAACTCTCCACTTCCTCAGACTCTTTGTCAGACTTAACACTCCACTTCCTGAGATTGTCAGACTGAACACTCCACTTCCTGAGAGTCTTTCTCAGACTGAACACTCCACTTCCTGAGTCTCTTTGTCCGAATGAACACTGCACTTCCAGAGTCTCTTTGTCAGACTGAACACTCCACTTCCAGAGTCTCTTTGTCAGACTTAACACTCCACTTCCTGAGATTGGTAGACTGAACACTCCGCTTCCTGATATTGTCAGAATGAACACTCCACTTCATGAGTCTCTTTGCCAGACTGAACACTCCACTTCTTGAGATTGTCAGACTGAACACGCCACTTCCTGATATTGGCAGACATAACACTGCACTTCATGAGTCTCTTTGTAGACTGAACACTCGACTTCCTGCGTCTCTATGTGAGACTTAACACTCCACTTCCTGACTCTCTTCGTCTGACTGAACAGTCCACTTACTGAGTGACTTTGTCAGACTGAATACTCCACTTCCGGAGTCTCTTGGTCAGACTGAACACAATACTTCCTGATTTTGTCAGACTGAACACTCCACCTCCCGAGTCTCTTTGCCAGACTGAACACTCCACTTCCTGATGCTCTTTGTCAGACTAAACACACCACTTCCTGAGTCTCTATGTCAGACTGAACAGTCCACATCCAGAGACTTTTTGTCAGACTAAACACTCCACTTCCTGATTCTCTTTGTCAGACTAAACACCACACTTCCTGATTCTCTTTGTCAGACGGAACGCTCCAACGCCCGAGTACGTTTGCCAACCTGAAAACTCCACTTACTGAGTCTCTTTGTCAGACTGAACACTCCACCTCCTGAGACTCTTTGCCAGACTGAACACTCCACTTCCTGAGTCTCTGTATCAGTCGGAACACTGCACTTCCTGATATTGTCAGACTGAACGCTCCACTTCATGAGCCTCTTTGTCAGACTGAAAACTCCAGTTCGTAAGAATTTCAGACTGAAGAGTCCACTTACTGAGTCTCTTTGCCAGACTGAACACTCCACTTCCTGAGATTGTCAGACTGAACATTCCACTTCCTGATATTGTCAGACTGAACACTCCACTTCCTGATATTGGCAGACATAACACTACACTTCATGAGACTCTTTGTCGACTGAACACTCGACTTCCTGCGTCTCTTTGTGAGATTTAACACTCCACTTCCTGACTCTCTTCGTCTGACTGAACAGTCCACTTACTGAGTGACTTTGTCAGACTGAATACTCCACTTCCGGAGTCTCTTGGTCAGACTGAACACTATACTTCCTGATATTGTCAGACTGAACACTCCACTTCCTGAGTCTCTTTGTCAGACTTAACACTCCACTTCCTGGGATTGTCAGACTGACACTCCACCTCCCGACTCTCTTTGCCAGACTGAACACTCCACTTCCTGAGTCTCTTTGTCAGACTGAACACTCCACTTCCTCAGTCTCTTTGCCAGACTGAACACTCCACTTGCTTAGCCTCTTTGTCAGACTAAACACACCACTTCCTGTCTCTATGTCAGACTGAACACCCCACCTCTTGTGTCTCTTTGTCAGACTGAACACTCCACTTCCTGAGACTCTTTGTCAGACTGAACGCTCCACTTACTGAGTCTCTTTGCCAGACTGAACACTCCACTTCCTGAGACTCTTTGCCAGACTGAACACTCCGCTTACTGAATCTCTTTGCCAGACTGAACACTCCACTTCCTGAGACTCTTTGTCAGACTGAACACTCCACTTCCTGAGACTCTTTGCCAGACTGAACACTCCACTTCCTGAGACTCTTTGTCAGACTGAACACTCCACTTCCTGAGACTCTTTGCCAGACTGAACACTCCACTTCCTGAGACTCTTTGTCAGACTGAACACTCCACTTCCTGAGACTCTTTGCCAGACTGAACACTCCACTTCCTGAGACTCTTTGTCAGACTGAACACTCCACCTCCTGATTCTCTTTGCCAGACTGAACGCTCCACTTACTGAGTCTCCATGTCAAACTGAATACTCCAATTCTTGAGTCTCTATGTGAGACGGAACATTTCAATTCCTGAGTCTCCTTGTCAGAAAAAACACTCCACTTCCTGAGTCTCTTTGACAGACTGAACACTCCACTTTCTGAGAATTTCATACCGAAGACTCCACTTCCTGACTCTCTTTGTCAGACAGAACACTCCACTTCCCGAGTCACTTTGTCCGACGGAACACCCCAACTCATGTGTCTCTTTGTCAGACTAAACACTCCACTTCCTCAGACTCTTTGTCAGACCGACCACTGCACTTCCTGAGAGTCTTCGTCAGACTGAACACTCCATTTCCTGATATGGTCAGACTGAACACTCCACTTCCTGGGAATGTCAGACTGAACACTCCACGTCCTGAGACTCTTTGTCAGACTGAACACTGCAGTTCCTCAGACTCTTTGTCAGACTGAACACACCACGTACTGAGATTGTCAGTCTGAATAACTCCACTTCCTGGGTATCTTTATCAGACTAAACACTACACTTCCTGATTCTCTTTGTCAGACTGAACACTCTACTTCCTAAGTCTCTTTGTCAGACTGAAAGCTCCACCTCCCGAGTCTCTTTGCCAGACTGAACACTCCACTTCCTGACATTGTCAGACTGAACACTCCAATTCCTGAGATTGCCAGACTATACACTCCACTTCCTGAGATTGTCAGATTGAACGCTCCAATTCATGAGTCTCTTTGTCAGACCGAACACTCCTCTTCCTCAGTCTCTATGTGAGACTGAACACTACACTTCCAGAGTCTCTTTGTCAGACTTAACACTCCACTTCATGAGTCTCTTTGTTAGACTGAAAACTCCAGTTTCGGAGAATTTCAGGCAGAAGACTCCACTTACTGAGTCTCTTTGTCAGCCTGAACACTGCACTTCCTGAGATTGTCAGACAGAACACTCCACGTCCTGAGTCTCTTTGTCAGACTGAACACCCCACCTCTTGTGTCTCTTTGTCAGATTGAACACTCCACTTATTGAGTCTCTTTGTCAGACTGAACACTCCACCTCCTGAGTCTCTTTGCCAGACTAAAAACTCGACTTCCTTTGTCTCTATGTGAGACTGAACACTCCACTTCCTGAATCTCATTGTCAGACTTAACACACCATTTCCTGAGTCGCTTTGTCAGCCCGAAGACTCCACTTCCTGACTCTCTTCGTTTGACTGAACAGTCCACTTACTGAGTGACTTTGTCAGACTGAATACTCCACTTCCGGTGTCTCTTGGTCAGACTGAACACTATAGTTCCTGATATTGTCAGATTGAACAATCCACTTCCAGAGTCTCTTTGGCAGACTGAACACTCCACTTCCTGAGTCTGTTTGCCAGACTGTACACTCCACTTCCTGAGTCTCTTTGTCAGACTGAACACTCCACTTCCTCAGTCTCTTTGCCAGACTGAACACTCCACTTGCTTAGCCTCTTTGTCAGACTAAACACACCACTTCCTGTCTCTATGTCATACTGAACACTCCACTTCCTCAGTCTATTTGTCAGACTGAACACTCCACATCAAGAGTCTTTTTGTCAGACTGAACGCTCCACGTCCTGACAGTCTTTATCAGACTGAACACTCCACGTCCTCAGACTCTTTGTCAGACTGATCACTGCACTTCCTCAGACTCTTTGTCAGACTGAAAACTCCACGCACTGTGATTGTCACCCTGAATAACTACACTTCCTGATTCTCTTTGTCAGACTAAACACTCCACTTCCTGGGATTGTCAGACTGAACACTCCACGTCCTGAGTCTCTTGGTCAGACTGAACACTACACTTCCTGATATTGTCAGACTGAACACTCCACTTCCTGAGTCTCTTTCTCAGACTTAACACTCAATTTCCTGAGTCTATATGTCAGACTGAACACTCCACTTCCTCAGTCTCTTTGTCAGACTGAACACTCCTCTTCCAGAGTCTCTTTGTCAGACTGAACACTCCACTTCCTGAGTCTATATGTCAGACTGAACACTCCACTTCCTCAGTCTCTTTGTCAGACTGAACACTCCACTTCCAGAGTCTCTTTGTCAGACTGAACACTCCACTTCCAGAGTCTCTTTGTCAGAATGAACACTCAACTTCCTGAGATTGTCAGACTGAACGCTCCACGTCCTCAGACTCTTTGTCAGACTGAACACTGCACTTCCTGAGACTCTTTGTCAGACGGACCATTGCACTTCCTGAGTCTCTTTGCCAGACTGTACACTCCACTTCCTCAGTCTCTTTGCCAGACTGAACACTCCACTTGCTTAGCCTCTTTGTCAGACTAAACACACCACTTCCTGTCTCTATGTCAGACTGAACACTCCCCTTCCTCAGACTCTTTGTCAGACTGAATGCTCCACTTCCTGAGTCTCTTTGTCAGACTGAATACTCCACTTCCTGAGTCTCTTTGTCAGACTGAACACTCCACTTCCTGAGTCTCTATGTCAGACTGAACACTCCACTTCTTGAGTCTCTATGTGAGACGGAACACTTCAATTCCTGAGTCTCTTTGTCAGAAAAAACACTCCACTTAATGAGTCTCTATGTCAGACTGAACACTCCACGTACTGAGACTCTTTGTCAGACTGAATACTCCACTTCCTGAGTCTCTTTGTCAGACTGAACACTCCACTTCCTGAGACTCTTTGTCAGACTGAACACTCCACTTCCTGAGTCTCTTTGTCAGACTGAACACTCCACTTCTTGAGTCTCTATGTGAGACGGAACACTTCAATTCCTGAGTCTCTTTGTCAGAAAAAACACTCCTCTTCCTGAGTCTCTATGTGAGACTGAACACTACACTTTCAGAGTCTCTTTGTCAGACTTAACACTCCACTTCATGAGTCTCTTTGTTAGACTGAAAACTCCAGTTTCGGAGAATTTCAGGCAGAAGACTCCACTTACTGAGTCTCTTTGTCAGTGTGAACACTCCAATTCCTCAGTCTCTTTGTCAGCCTGAACACTCTACTTCCTGAGATTGTCAGACAGAACACTCCACGTCCTGAGACTCTTTGTCAGACTGAATACTCCACTTCCTGAGTCTCTTTGTCCGATGGAACACCCCAACTCCTGTGTCTTTTTGTCAGACTGAACACTCGACTTCCCGAGTCACTTTGTCCGACGGAACACCCCAACTCCTGTGTCTCTTTGTCAGACAGAACACTCCACTTCCTGTGTCTCTTTGTCAGACTAAACACTCCACTTCCTCAGACTCTTTGTCAGACCGACCACTGCACTTCCTGAGAGTCTTTGTCAGACTGAACACTCCATTTCCTGATATGGTCAGACTGAACACTCCACTTCCTGAGTCCCTTTGCCAGACTGAACACTCCACTTCCTGAGTCCCTTTGCCAGACTGAACACTCCACTTCCTGACATTGTCAGACTGAACACTCCAATTCCTGAGATTGCCAGACTATACACTCCACTTCCTGAGATTGTCAGATTGAACGCTCGAATTCATGAGTCTCTTTGTCAGACCGAACACTCCTCTTCCTGAGTCTCTATGTGAGACTGAACACTACACTTCCAGAGTCTCTTTGTCAGAATTAACACTCCACTTCATGAGTCTCTTTGTTAGACTGAAAACTCCAGTTTCGGAGAATTTCAGGCAGAAGACTCCACTTACTGAGTCTCTTTGTCAGTGTGAACACTCCAATTCCTCAGTCTCTTTGTCAGCCTGAACACTCTACTTCCTGATATTGTCAGACTGAACACTCCACTTCCTGAGTCTCTTTGTCAGACTGAACACTCCACCTCCTGAGTCTCTTTGCCAGACTAAAAACTCGACTTCCTTTGTCTCTATGTGAGACTGAACACTCCACTTCCTGAATCTCATTGTCAGACTTAACACACCATTTCCTGAGTCGCTTTGTCAGACCGAAGACTCCACTTCCAGACTCTCTTCGTTTGACTGAACAGTCCACTTACTGAGTGACTTTGTCAGACTGAATACTCCACTTCCGGAGTCTTTTGGTCAGACTGAACACTATACTTCCTGATATTGTCAGACTGAACAATCCACATCCAGAGTCTCTTTGGCAGACTGAACACTCCACTTCCTGACTCTGTTTGCCAGACTGTACACTCCACTTCCTGAGTCTCTTTGTCAGACTGAACACTCCACTTCCTCAGTCTCTTTGCCAGACTGAACACTCCAATTGCTTAGCCTCTTTGTCAGACTAAACACACCACTTCCTGTCTCTATGTCAGACTGAACACTCCACTTCCTCAGTCTATTTGTCAGACTGAACACTCCACATCAAGAGTCTTTTTGTCAGACTGAACGCTCCACGTCCTGACAGTCTTTATCAGACTGAACACTCCACGTCCTCAGACTCTTTGTCAGACTGATCACTGCACTTCCTCAGACTCTTTGTCAGACTGAACACTCCACGCACTGTGATTGTCACCCTGAATAACTACACTTCCTGATTCTCTTTGTCAGACTAAACACTCCACTTCCTGGGATTGTCAGACTGAACACTCCACGTCCTGAGTCTCTTGGTCAGACTGAACACTACACTTCCTGATATTGTCAGACTGAACACTCCACTTCCTGAGTCTCTTTCTCAGACTTAACACTCAATTTCCTGAGTCTATATGTCAGACTGAACACTCCACTTCCTCAGTCTCTTTGTCAGACTGAACACTCCTCTTCCAGAGTCTCTTTGTCAGACTGAACACTCCACTTCCTGAATCTATATGTCAGACTGAACACTCCACTTCCTCAGTCTCTTTGTCAGACTGAACACTCCACTTCCAGAGTCTCTTTGTCAGACTGAACACTCCACTTCCAGAGTCTCTTTGTCAGAATGAACACTCAACTTCCTGAGATTGTCAGACTGAACACTCCACTTCCTGAGATTGTCAGACTGAACACTCCACGTCCTGAGACTCTTTGTCAGACTGAACACTGCACTTTCTCAGACTCTTTGTCAGACCGACCATTGTACTTCCTGGGTATCTTTGTCAGACTAAACACTACACTTCCTGATTCTCTTTGTAAGACCGAACGCTCCACCGCCCGAGTACGTTTGCCAAACTGAAAACTCCGCTTACTGAGTCTCTTTGTCAGACTGAACACTCCACTTCCTGAGCCTCTGTGTCAGTCTGAACACTGCACTTCCTGATATTGTCAGACTGAACACTCCGCTTCCTGATATTGTCAGACTGAACACTCCGCTTCATGAGTCTCTTTGTCAGACTGAAAACTCCAGTTCCTGAGAATTTCAGACTGAAGACTCCACTTACAGAGTCTCTTTGCCAGACTGAACACTCCACTTCCTCAGTCTCTTTGTCAGACTAAACACACCACTTCCTGAGTCTCTATGTCAGACTGAACAGTCCACTTCCTGAGTCTCTTTGTCAGACTGAACACTGCACTTCCTGAGTCTCTTTGTCAGACTGAACACTCCACTTCCAGAGTCTCTTTGTCAGACTTAACACTGCACTTCCTGAGTCACTTTGCCAAACTGAACACTTCACTTACTGAGCCTCTTTGTCAGACTAAACACACCACTTCCTCAGTCTCTATGTCAGACTGAACACTCCACTTCCTCAGTCTCTTTGTCAGACTGAACACTCCACTTCCTCAGACTCTTTGTCAGACCGACCATTCCACGTCCTGAGACTCTTTGTCAGACTTAACACTGCACTTCCTAAGTCTCTTTGTCAGACTGAACACTCCACTTGCTCAGCCTCTTTGTCAGACTAAACACACCACTTCATGAGTCTTTATGTCAGACTGAACACTCCACTTCCTCAGGCTCTTTGTCAGACTTAGCACTCCACTTCCCGAGATTTTCAGACTGAACACTTCACGTCCTGAGACTCTTTGTCAGACTGAACACTGCACTTCCTGAGTCTCTTTGTCAGACTGAACACTGCACTTCCTCAGACACTTCGTCAGACTGCAGTTCCTCAGACTCTTTGTCAGTCTGAACACACCACGTACTGAGATTGTCAGTCTGAATAACTCTACTTCCTGGGTATCTTTATCAGACTAAACACTACACTTCCTGATTCTCTTTGTCAGACTGAACACTCTACTTCCTAAGTCTCTTTGTCAGACTGAACACTCCACCTCCCGAGTCTCTTTCCCAGACTGAACACTCCACTTCCTGAGATTGTCAGACTGAACACGCCACTTCCTGATATTGTCAGACTGAACACTCCACTTCCTGATATTGTCAGACTGAACACTCCTCTTCCAGAGTTTCTTTGTCAGACTTAACACTCCACTTCCTGATATTGTCAGACTGAACACTCCTCTTCCAGAGTTTCTTTGTCAGACAGAACACTCCACGTCCTGAGACTCTTTGTCAGACTGAATACTCCACTTCCTGAGTCTCTTTGTCCGAATGAACACCCCACCTCCTGTGTCTCTTTGTCAGACTGAACACTCCACTTCCTGAGTCTCTTTGTCAGACTGAACACTCCACCTCCTGAGTCTCTTTGCCAGACTAAAAACTCGACTTCCTTTGTCTCTATGTGAGACTGAACACTCCACTTCCTGAATCTCATTGTCAGACTTAACACACCATTTCCTGAGTCGCTTTGTCAGACCGAAGACTCCACTTCCTGACTCTCTTCGTTTGACTGAACAGTCCACTTACTGAGTGACTTTGTCAGACTGAATACTCCACTTCCGGAGTCTCTTGGTCAGACTGAACACTATACTTCCTGATATTGTCAGACTGAACAATCCACATCCAGAGTCTCTTTGGCAGACTGAACACTCCACTTCCTGAGTCTGTTTGCCAGACTGTACACTCCACTTCCTGAGTCTCTTTGTCAGACTGAACACTCCACTTCCTCAGTCTCTTTGCCAGACTGAACACTCCACTTGCTTAGCCTCTTTGTCAGACTAAACACACCACTTCCTGTCTCTATGTCAGACTGGACACTCCACTTCCTCAGTCTATTTGTCAGACTGAACACTCCACATCAAGAGTCTTTTTGTCAGACTGAATGCTCCACGTCCTGACAGTCTTTATCAGACTGAACACTCCACGTCCTCAGACTCTTTGTCAGACTGATCACTGCACTTCCTCAGACTCTTTGTCAGACTGAACACTCCACGCACTGTGATTGTCACCCTGAATAACTCCACTTCCTGATTCTCTTTGTCAGACTAAACACTCCACTTCCTGGGATTGTCAGACTGAACACTCCACGTCCTCAGTCTCTTGGTCAGACTGAACACTACACTTCCTGATATTGTCAGACTGAACACTCCACTTCCTGAGTCTCTTTCTCAGACTTAACACTCCACTTCCTGAGTCTATATGTCAGACTGAACACTCCACTTCCTCAGTCTCTTTGTCAGACTGAACACTCCACTTCCAGAGTCTCTTTGTCAGACTGAACACTCCACTTCCAGAGTCTCTTTGTCAGAATGAACACTACACTTCCTGAGATTGTCAGACTGAACGCTCCACGTCCTGAGACTCTTTGTCAGACTGAACACTGCACTTTCTCAGACTCTTTGTCAGACCGACCATTGCACTTCCTGGGTATCTTTGTCAGACTAAACACTACACTTCCTGATTCTCTTTGTAAGACCGAACGCTCCACCGCCCGAGTACGTTTGCCAAACTGAAAACTCCGCTTACTGAGTCTCTTTGTCAGAATGAATACTCCACTTCCTGAGCCTCTGTGTCAGTCTGAACACTGCACTTCCTGATATTGTCAGACTGAACACTCCGCTTCCTGAGATTGTCAGACTGAACGCTCCATGTCTTGAGACTCTTTGTCAGACTGAACACTGCACTTCCTCAGACTCACTGTCAGACTTAACACTCCAGTTCCTGAGTCTCTTTGCAGACTGAACTCTCTACCTCCTGAGATTGTCAGACTGAACACTCAAATTCCTGAGATTGTCAGACTATACACTCCACTTCCTGAGATTGTCAGATTGAACGCTCCAATTCATGAGTCTCTTTGTCAGACCGAACACTCCTCTTCCTTTATCTCTATGTGAGACTGAACACTACACTTCCAGAGTCTCTTTGTCAGACTTAACACTACACTTCATGAGTCTCTTTGTCAGACTGAAAACTCCAGTTTCGGAGAATTTCAGGCAGAAGACTCCACTTACTGAGTCTCCTTGTCAGTGTGAATACTCCAATTCCTCAGTCTCTTTGTCAGCCTGAACACCCCACTTCCTGAGATTGTCAGACAGAACACTCAACGTCCTGAGAGTCTTTGTCAGACTGAACACTCCACTTCCCGAGTCTCTTTCTCAGACTGAACACTCCACTTCCTGAGTCTCTTTGCCAGACTGAACTCTCCACTTCCTGAGATTGTCAGACTGAACACTTCACGTCCTGAGACTCTTTGTCAGACTGAACACTGCAGTTCCTCAGACTCTTTGTCAGACTGAACACACCACGTACTGAGATTGTCAGTCTGAATAACTCCACTTCCTGGGTATCTTTATCAGACTAAACACTACACTTCCTGAGTCTATATGTCAGACTGAACACTCTACTTCCTAAGTCTCTTTGTCAGACTGAAAGCTCCACCTCCAGAGTCTCTTTGCCAGACGGAACACTCCACTTCCTGAGATTGTCAGACTGAACACTCCACTTCCTGATATTGTCAGACTGAACACTCCTCTTCCTGAATCTCTTTGTCAGACTGAACACTCCACTTCCTGAGATTGTCAGACTGAACACTCCAGTTCCTGAGTCTCTTTGCCAGACTGAACACTCCACTTCCTGAGATTGTCAGACAGAACACTCTACGTCCTGAGAGTCTTTGTCAGACTGAACACTCCGCGCACTGTGATTGTCAGTCTGAATAACTCCACTTCCTGGGTATCTTTGTCAGACTAAACACTACACTTCCTCATTCTCTTTGTCAGACGGAACGCTCCAACGCCCGAGTACGTTTGCCAAACTGAAAACTCCGCTTACTGAGTCTCTTTGTCAGACTGAACACTCCACTTCCTGAGACTCTTTGCCAGACTGAACACTCCACTTCCTGAGCCTCTGTGTCAGACTAAACACACCACTTCGAGAGTCTCTATGTCAGACTGAACAGTCCACTTCTTGAGCCTCTGTGTCAGTCTGAACACTGCACTTCCTGATATTGTTAGACTGAACACTCCGCTTCCTGATATTGTCAGACTGAACACTCCGCTTCATGAGTCTCTTTGTCAGACTGAAAACTCCAGTTCCTGAGAATTTCAGACTGAAGACTCCACTTACAGAGTCTCTTTGTCAGACTAAACACACCACTTCCTGAGTCTCTATGTCAGACTGAACAGTCCACTTCTTCAGTCTCTTTGTCAGACTGAACACTCCACTTCCAGAGTCTCTTTGTCAGACTTAACACTCCACTTCCTGAGATTGTCAGACTGAACACTCCACTTCCTCAGACTCTTTGCCAGACTGAACACTGCACTTCCTGAGCCTCTTTGTCAGACTAAACACTCCACTTCCTCAGACTCTTTGCCAGACTGAACACTGCACTTCCTCAGACTCACTGTCAGACTTAACACTCCAGTTCCTGAGTCTCTTTGCAGACTGAACTCTCTACCTCCTGAGATTGTCAGACTGAACACTCCAATTCCTGAGATTGTCAGACTATACACTCCACTTCCTGAGATTGTCAGATTGAACGCTCCAATTCATGAGTCTCTTTGTCAGACCGAACACTCCTCTTCCTGAGTCTCTATGTGAGACTGAACACTACACTTCCAGAGTCTCTTTGTCAGACTTAACACTCCACTTCATGAGTCTCTTTGTCAGACTGAAAACTCCAGTTTCGGAGAATTTCAGGCAGAAGACTCCACTTACTGAGTCTCCTTGTCAGTGTGAACACTCCAATTCCTCAGTCTCTTTGTCAGCCTGAACACCCCACTTCCTGAGATTGTCAGACAGAACACTCAACGTCCTGAGAGTCTTTGTCAGACTGAACACTCCACTTCCCGAGTCTCTTTCTCAGACTGAACACTCCACTTCCTGAGTCTCTTTGCCAGACTGAACTCTCCACTTCCTCAGATTGTCAGACTGAACACTTCACGTCCTGAGACTCTTTGTCAGACTGAACACTGCAGTTCCTCAGACTCTTTGTCAGACTGAACACACCACGTACTGAGATTGTCAGTCTGAATAACTCCACTTCCTGGGTATCTTTATCAGACTAAACACTACACTTCCTGAGTCTATATGTCAGACTGAACACTCTACTTCCTAAGTCTCTTTGTCAGACTGAAAGCTCCACCTCCAGAGTCTCTTTGCCAGACGGAACACTCCACTTCCTGAGATTGTCAGACTGAACACTCCACTTCCTGATATTGTCAGACTGAACACTCCTCTTCCTGAATCTCTTTGTCAGACTGAACACTCCACTTCCTGAGATTGTCAGACTGAACACTCCAGTTCCTGAGTCTCTTTGCCAGACTGAACACTCCACTTCCTGAGATTGTCAGACAGAACACTCTACGTCCTGAGAGTCTTTGTCAGACTGAACACTCCGCGCACTGTGATTGTCAGTCTGAATAACTCCACTTCCTGGGTATCTTTGTCAGACTAAACACTACACTTCCTCATTCTCTTTGTCAGACGGAACGCTCCAACGCCCGAGTACGTTTGCCAAACTGAAAACTCCGCTTACTGAGTCTCTTTGTCAGACTGAACACTCAACTTCCTGAGACTCTTTGCCAGACTGAACACTCCACTTCCTGAGCCTCTGTGTCAGTCTGAACACTGCACTTCCTGATATTGTTAGACTGAACACTCCGCTTCCTGATATTGTCAGACTGAATACTCCACTTCCTGAGACTCTTTGCCAGACTGAACACTCCACTTCCTGAGCCTCTGTGTCAGTCTGAACACTGCACTTCCTGATATTGTTAGACTGAACACTCCGCTTCCTGATATTGTCAGACTGAACACTCCGCTTCATGAGTCTCTTTGTCAGACTGAAAACTCCAGTTCCTGAGAATTTCAGACTGAAGACTCCACTTACAGAGTCTCTTTGTCAGACTAAACACACCACTTCCTGAGTCTCTATGTCAGACTGAACAGTCCACTTCTTCAGTCTCTTTGTCAGACTGAACACTCCACTTCCAGAGTCTCTTTGTCAGACTTAACACTCCACTTCCTGAGATTGTCAGACTGAACACTCCACTTCCTCAGACTCTTTGCCAGACTGAACACTGCACTTCCTGAGCCTCTTTGTCAGACTAAACACTCCACTTCCTCAGACTCTTTGCCAGACTGAACACTGCACTTCCTCAGACTCACTGTCAGACTTAACACTCCAGTTCCTGAGTCTCTTTGCAGACTGAACTCTCTACCTCCTGAGATTGTCAGACTGAACACTCCAATTCCTGAGATTGTCAGACTATACACTCCACTTCCTGAGATTGTCAGATTGAACGCTCCAATTCATGAGTCTCTTTGTCAGACCGAACACTCCTCTTCCTGAGTCTCTATGTGAGACTGAACACTACACTTCCAGAGTCTCTTTGTCAGACTTAACACTCCACTTCATGAGTCTCTTTGTCAGACTGAAAACTCCAGTTTCGGAGAATTTCAGGCAGAAGACTCCACTTACTGAGTCTCTTTGTCAGTGTGAACACTCCAATTCCTCAGTCTCTTTGTCAGCCTGAACACCCCACTTCCTGAGATTGTCAGACAGAACACTCAACGTCCTGAGAGTCTTTGTCAGACTGAACACTCCACTTCCCGAGTCTCTTTCTCAGACTGAACACTCCACTTCCTGAGTCTCTTTGCCAGACTGAACTCTCCACTTCCTGAGATTGTCAGACTGAACACTTCACGTCCTGAGACTCTTTGTCAGACTGAACACTGCAGTTCCTCAGACTCTTTGTCAGACTGAACACACCACGTACTGAGATTGTCAGTCTGAATAACTCCACTTCCTGGGTATCTTTATCAGACTAAACACTACACTTCCTGAGTCTATATGTCAGACTGAACACTCTACTTCCTAAGTCTCTTTGTCAGACTGAAAGCTCCACCTCCAGAGTCTCTTTGCCAGACGGAACACTCCACTTCCTGAGATTGTCAGACTGAACACTCCACTTCCTGATATTGTCAGACTGAACACTCCTCTTCCTGAATCTCTTTGTCAGACTGAACACTCCACTTCCTGAGATTGTCAGACTGAACACTCCAGTTCCTGAGTCTCTTTGCCAGACTGAACACTCCACTTCCTGAGATTGTCAGACAGAACACTCCACGTCCTGAGAGTCTTTGTCAGACTGAACACTCCGCGCACTGTGATTGTCAGTCTGAATAACTCCACTTCCTGGGTATCTTTGTCAGACTAAACACTACACTTCCTCATTCTCTTTGTCAGACGGAACGCTCCAACGCCCGAGTACGTTTGCCAAACTGAAAACTCCGCTTACTGAGTCTCTTTGTCAGACTGAACACTCCACTTCCTGAGACTCTTTCCCAGACTGAACACTCCACTTCCTGAGCCTCTGTGTCAGTCTGAACACTGCACTTCCTGATATTGTTAGACTGAACACTCCGCTTCCTGATATTGTCAGACTGAACACTCCGCTTCATGAGTCTCTTTGTCAGACTGAAAACTCCAGTTCCTGAGAATTTCAGACTGAAGACTCCACTTACAGAGTCTCTTTGTCAGACTAAACACATCACTTCCTGAGTCTCTATGTCAGACTGAACAGTCCACTTCTTCAGTCTCTTTGTCAGACTGAACACTCCACTTCCAGAGTCTCTTTGTCAGACTTAACACTCCACTTCCTGAGATTGTCAGACTGAACACTCCACTTCCTCAGACTCTTTGCCAGACTGAACACTCCACTTCCTGAGCCTCTTTGTCAGACTAAACACTCCACTTCCTGATGCTCTTTGTCAGACTGTACACTCCACTTCATGAGTCTCTTTGCCAGACTGTACACTCCACTTCCTCAGTCTCTTTGCCAAACTGAACACTCCACTTGCTTAACCTCTTTTTCAGACTAAACACACCACTTCCTGTCTCTATGTCAGACTGAACACTCCACTTCCTCAGTCTCTTTGTCAGACTGAACACTCCACATCAAGAGTCTTTTTGTCAGACTTAACACTCCACTTCCTGATATTGTCAGACTGAACACTCCACTTCCTGATATTGGCAGACATAACACTGCACTTCATGAGTCTCTTTGTAGACTGAACACTCGAATTCCTGCGTCTCTATGTGAGACTTAACACTCCACTTCCTGACTCTCTTCGTCTGACTGAACAGTCCACTTACTGAGTGACTTTGTCAGACTGAATACTCCACTTCCGGAGTCTCTTGGTCAGACTGAACACAATACTTCCTGATATTGTCAGACTGAACACTCCACATCAAGAGTCTTTTTGTCAGACTTAACACTCCACTTCCTGAGACTCTTTCTCAGACTGAACGCTCCACGTCCTGACAGTCTTTATCAGACTGAACACTCCACGTCCTGAGACTCTTTGTCAGACTGAACACTCCACGTTCTGAGACTCTTTCTCAGACTGAACACTCCACTTCCTGAGAGTCTTTGTCAGACTGAACTCTCCACGCACTGTGATTGTCACCCTGAATAACTCCACTTCCTGGGTATCTTTGTCAGACTAAACACTCCACTTCCGGGGATTGTCAGACTGAACACTGTACGTCCTGAGTCTCTTTGTCAGACTAAACACTCCACTTCCGGAGATTGTCAGACAGAACACTCAACGTCCTGAGAGTCTTTGTCAGACTGAACACTCCACTTCCCGAGTCTCTTTCTCAGACTGAACACTCCACTTCCTGAGTCTCTTTGCCAGACTGAACTCTCCACTTCCTGAGATTGTCAGACTGAACACTTCACGTCCTGAGACTCTTTGTCAGACTGAACACTGCAGTTCCTCAGACTCTTTGTCAGACTGAACACACCACGTACTGAGATTGTCAGTCTGAATAACTCCACTTCCTGGGTATCTTTATCAGACTAAACACTACACTTCCTGAGTCTATATGTCAGACTGAACACTCTACTTCCTAAGTCTCTTTGTCAGACTGAAAGCTCCACCTCCAGAGTCTCTTTGCCAGACGGAACACTCCACTTCCTGAGATTGTCAGACTGAACACTCCACTTCCTGATATTGTCAGACTGAACACTCCTCTTCCTGAATCTCTTTGTCAGACTGAACACTCCACTTCCTGAGATTGTCAGACTGAACACTCCAGTTCCTGAGTCTCTTTGCCAGACTGAACACTCCACTTCCTGAGATTGTCAGACAGAACACTCCACGTCCTGAGAGTCTTTGTCAGACTGAACACTCCGCGCACTGTGATTGTCAGTCTGAATAACTCCACTTCCTGGGTATCTTTGTCAGACTAAACACTACACTTCCTCATTCTCTTTGTCAGACGGAACGCTCCAACGCCCGAGTACGTTTGCCAAACTGAAAACTCCGCTTACTGAGTCTCTTTGTCAGACTGAACACTCCACTTCCTGAGACTCTTTCCCAGACTGAACACTCCACTTCCTGAGCCTCTGTGTCAGTCTGAACACTGCACTTCCTGATATTGTTAGACTGAACACTCCGCTTCCTGATATTGTCAGACTGAATACTCCACTTCCTGAGACTCTTTGCCAGACTGAACACTCCACTTCCTGAGCCTCTGTGTCAGTCTGAACACTGCACTTCCTGATATTGTTAGACTGAACACTCCGCTTCCTGATATTGTCAGACTGAACACTCCGCTTCATGAGTCTCTTTGTCAGACTGAAAACTCCAGTTCCTGAGAATTTCAGACTGAAGACTCCACTTACAGAGTCTCTTTGTCAGACTAAACACATCACTTCCTGAGTCTCTATGTCAGACTGAACAGTCCACTTCTTCAGTCTCTTTGTCAGACTGAACACTCCACTTCCAGAGTCTCTTTGTCAGACTTAACACTCCACTTCCTGAGATTGTCAGACTGAACACTCCACTTCCTCAGACTCTTTGCCAGACTGAACACTCCACTTCCTGAGCCTCTTTGTCAGACTAAACACTCCACTTCCTGATGCTCTTTGTCAGACTGTACACTCCACTTCATGAGTCTCTTTGCCAGACTGTACACTCCACTTCCTCAGTCTCTTTGCCAAACTGAACACTCCACTTGCTTAACCTCTTTTTCAGACTAAACACACCACTTCCTGTCTCTATGTCAGACTGAACACTCCACTTCCTCAGTCTCTTTGTCAGACTGAACACTCCACATCAAGAGTCTTTTTGTCAGACTTAACACTCCACTTCCTGATATTGTCAGACTGAACACTCCACTTCCTGATATTGGCAGACATAACACTGCACTTCATGAGTCTCTTTGTAGACTGAACACTCGAATTCCTGCGTCTCTATGTGAGACTTAACACTCCACTTCCTGACTCTCTTCGTCTGACTGAACAGTCCACTTACTGAGTGACTTTGTCAGACTGAATACTCCACTTCCGGAGTCTCTTGGTCAGACTGAACACAATACTTCCTGATATTGTCAGACTGAACACTCCACATCCTGATATTGTCAGACTGAACACTCCGCTTCATGAGTCTCTTTGTCAGACTGAAAACTCCAGTTCCTGAGAATTTCAGACTGAAGACTCCACTTACAGAGTCTCTTTGTCAGACTAAACACATCACTTCCTGAGTCTCTATGTCAGACTGAACAGTCCACTTCTTCAGTCTCTTTGTCAGACTGAACACTCCACTTCCAGAGTCTCTTTGTCAGACTTAACACTCCACTTCCTGAGATTGTCAGACTGAACACTCCACTTCCTCAGACTCTTTGCCAGACTGAACACTCCACTTCCTGAGCCTCTTTGTCAGACTAAACACTCCACTTCCTGATGCTCTTTGTCAGACTGTACACTCCACTTCATGAGTCTCTTTGCCAGACTGTACACTCCACTTCCTCAGTCTCTTTGCCAAACTGAACACTCCACTTGCTTAACCTCTTTTTCAGACTAAACACACCACTTCCTGTCTCTATGTCAGACTGAACACTCCACTTCCTCAGTCTCTTTGTCAGACTGAACACTCCACATCAAGAGTCTTTTTGTCAGACTTAACACTCCACTTCCTGATATTGTCAGACTGAACACTCCACTTCCTGATATTGGCAGACATAACACTGCACTTCATGAGTCTCTTTGTAGACTGAACACTCGAATTCCTGCGTCTCTATGTGAGACTTAACACTCCACTTCCTGACTCTCTTCGTCTGACTGAACAGTCCACTTACTGAGTGACTTTGTCAGACTGAATACTCCACTTCCGGAGTCTCTTGGTCAGACTGAACACAATACTTCCTGATATTGTCAGACTGAACACTCCACATCAAGAGTCTTTTTGTCAGACTTAACACTCCACTTCCTGAGACTCTTTCTCAGACTGAACGCTCCACGTCCTGACAGTCTTTATCAGACTGAACACTCCACGTCCTGAGACTCTTTGTCAGACTGAACACTCCACGTTCTGAGACTCTTTCTCAGACTGAACACTCCACTTCCTGAGAGTCTTTGTCAGACTGAACTCTCCACGCACTGTGATTGTCACCCTGAATAACTCCACTTCCTGGGTATCTTTGTCAGACTAAACACTCCACTTCCGGGGATTGTCAGACTGAACACTGTACGTCCTGAGTCTCTTTGTCAGACTAAACACTCCACTTCCGGGGATTGTCAGACTGAACACTCCACGTCCTGAGTCTCTTGGTCAGACTGAACACTACACTTCCACAGTCTCTTTGTCAGACTGAACACTCCACTTCCAGAGTCTCTTTGTCAGAATGAACACTCAACTTCCTGAGATTGTCAGACTGAACACTCCACTTCCTGAGAGTCTTTGTCAGACTGAACACTCCGCGCACTGTGATTGTCAGTCTGAATAACTCCACTTCCTGGGTATCTTTGTCAGACTAAACACTACACTTCCTCATTCTCTTTGTCAGGCGGAACGCTCCAACGCCCGAGTACGTTTGCCAAACTGAAAACTCCGCTTACTGAGTCTCTTTGTCAGACTGAACTCTCCACGCACTGTGATTGTCACCCTGAATAACTCCACTTCCTGGGTATCTTTGTCAGACTGAACACTCCACTTCCAGAGTCTCTTTGTCAGAATGAACACTCAACTTCCTGAGATTGTCAGACTGAACACTCCACTTCCTGAGAGTCTTTGTCAGACTGAACACTCCGCGCACTGTGATTGTCAGTCTGAATAACTCCACTTCCTGGGTATCTTTGTCAGACTAAACACTACACTTCCTCATTCTCTTTGTCAGACGGAACGCTCCAATGCCCGAGTACGTTTGCCAAACTGAAAACTCCGCTTACTGAGTCTCTTTGTCAGACTGAACACTCCACTTCCTGAGACTCTTTGCCAGACTGAACACTCCACTTCCTGAGCCTCTGTGTCAGTCTGAACACTGCACTTCCTGATATTGTTAGACAGAACGCTCCGCTTCCTGATATTGTCAGACTGAACACTCCACTTCCTGAGACTCTTTGCCAGACTGAACACTCCACTTCCTGAGCCTCTGTGTCAGTATCAACACTGCACTTCCTGATATTGTTAGACTGAACACTCCGCTTCCTGATATTGTCAGACTGAACACTCCGCTTCATGAGTCTCTTTGTCAGACTGAAAACTCCAGTTCCTGAGAATTTCAGACTGAAGACTCCACTTACAGAGTCTCTTTGTCAGACTAAACACACCACTTCCTGAGTCTCTATGTCAGACTGAACAGTCCACTTCTTCAGTCTCTTTGTCAGACTGAACACTCCACTTCCAGAGTCTCTTTGTCAGACTTAACACTCCACTTCCTGAGATTGTCAGACTGAACACTCCACTTCCTCAGACTCTTTGCCAGACTGAACACTCCACTTCCTGAGACTCTTTGCAGACTGAACACTCCACTTCCTGAGCCTCTGTGTCAGTCTGAACACAGTACTTCCTGATGTTGTTAGACTGAACACTCCGCTTCCTGATATTGTAAGACTGAACACTCCACTTCCTGAGACTCTTTGCCAGACTGAACACTCCACTTCCTGAGCCTCTTTGCCAGACTGAACACTCCACTTCCTGAGCCTCTGTGTCAGTCTGAACACTGCACTTCCTGATATTGTTAGACTGAACACTCCGCTTCCTGATATTGTCAGACTAAACACTCCACTTCCTGAGACTCTTTGCCAGACTGAACACTCCACTTCCTGAGCCTCTTTGCCAGACTGAACACTCCACTTCCTGAGCCTCTTTGTCCGACTGAACACTCCACTTCCTGAGTCTCTTTGCCAAACTGAACACTCCACTTACTGAGCCTCTTTGTCAGACTAAACACACCACTTCCTGAGTCTCTATGTCAGACTGAACACTCCACTTCCTCAGTCTCTTTGTCAGACAGAACACTCCACTTCCTCAGACTCTTTGTCAGACCGACCACTGCACTTCCTGAAAGTCTTTGTCAGACTGAACACTCCATTTCCTGATATGGTCAGACTGAACACACCACTTCCAGTTACTGTCAGACTGAACACTTAACGTCCTGATACTCTTTCTCACACTGAACTCTCCAATTCCTCAGTCTCTTTGTCAGACTAAACACACCACTTCCTGAGTCTCTATGTCAGACTGAACAGTCCACTTCTTCAGTCTCTTTGTCAGACTGAACACTCCACTTCCAGAGTCTCTTTGTCAGACTTAACACTCCACTTCCTGAGATTGTCAGACTGAACACTCCACTTCCTCAGACTCTTTGTCAGACTGAACACTCCACTTCCTGAGTCTCGTTGTCAGACTGAAAACTCCAGTTCCTGAGAATTTCAGACTGAAGACTCCACTTACAGAGTCTCTTTGCCAGACTGAACACTCCACTTCCTCAGTCTCTTTGTCAGACTAAACACTCCACTTCCAGAGTCTCTTTGTCAGACTGAACACTCCACTTCCAGAGTCTCTTTGTCAGACTTAACACTCCACTTCCTGAGATTGTCAGACTGAACACTCCACTTCCTCAGACTCTTTGCCAGACTGAACACTCCACTTCCTGAGTCTCTTTGCCAAACTGAACACTCCACTTACTGAGCCTCTTTGTCAGACTAAACACACTACTTCCTGAGTCTCTATGTCAGACTGAACACTCCACTTCCTCAGTCTCTTTTTCAGACTGAACACTCCACTTCCTCAGACTCTTTGTCAGACCGTCCACTGCACTTCCTGAGAGTCTTTGTCAGACTGAACACTCCACTTCCTGGGAATGTCAGACTGAACACTCCACGTCCTGAGACTCTTTGTCAGACTTAACACTGCACTTCCTAAGTCTCTCTGTCAGACTGAACGCTCCACTTGCTCAGCCTCTTTGTCAGACTAAACACACCACTTCCTGAGTCTTTATGTCAGACTGAACACTCCACTTCCTCAGGCTCTTTGTCAGACTTAGCACTCCACTTCCTGAGTCTCTTTATCAGACTGAATGGTCCACTTCCTGAGACTCTTTGTCAGACTGAACACTACACTTCCCGAGTCTCTTTGTCAGACTAAACACACCACTTCCTGAGTATCTATGTCAGACTGAACAGTCCACTTCTTCAGTCTCTTTGTCAGACTGAACACTCCACTTCCAGAGTCTCTTTGTCAGACTTAACACTCCACTTCCTGAGATTGTCAGACTGAACACTCCACTTCCTCAGACTCTTTTCCAGACTGAACACTCCACTTCCTGAGACTCTTTGCCAGACTGAACACTCCTCTTCCTGAGCCTCTGTGTCAGTCTGAACACAGTACTTCCTGTTGTTGTTAGACTGAACACTCCGCTTCCTGATATTGTCAGACCGAACACTCCACTTCCTGAGACTCTTTGCCAGACTGAACACTCCACTTCCTGAGCCTCTTTGCCAGACTGAACACTCCACTTCCTGAGCCTCTGTGTCAGTCTGAACACTGCACTTCCTGATATTGTTAGACTGAACACTCCGCTTCCTGATATAGTCAGACTGAACACTCCACTTCCTGAGACTCTTTGCCAGACTGAACACTCCACTTCCTGAGCCTCTTTGCCAGACTGAACACTCCACTTCCTGAGCCTCTTTGTCCGACTGAACACTCCACTTCCTGAGTCTCTTTGCCAAACTGAACACTCCACTTACTGAGCCTCTTTGTCAGACTAAACACACCACTTCCTGAGTCTCTATGTCAGACTGAACACTCCACTTCCTCAGTCTCTTTGTCAGACTGAACACTCCACTTCCTCAGACTCTTTGTCAGACCGACCACTGCACTTCCTGAAAGTCTTTGTCAGACTGAACACTCCATTTCCTGATATGGTCAGACTGAACACTTCACTTCCAGTTACTGTCAGACTGAACACTTAACGTCCTGATACTCTTTCTCACACTGAACTCTCCAATTCCTCAGTCTCTTTGTCAGACTAAACACACCACTTCCTGAGTCTCTATGTCAGACTGAACAGTCCACTTCTTCAGTCTCTTTGTCAGACTGAACACTCCACTTCCAGAGTATCTTTGTCAGACTTAACACTCCACTTCCTGAGATTGTCAGACTGAACACTCCACTTCCTCAGACTCTTTGTCAGACTGAACACTCCACTTCCTGAGTCTCTTTGTCAGACTGAACACTGCACTTCCTGAGATTGTCAGACTGAACACTGCACTTCCTGATATTGTTAGACTGAACACTCCGCTTCCTGATATTGTCAGACTGAACACTCCACTTCCTGAGACTCTTTGCCAGACTGAACACTCCACTTCCTGAGCCTCTGTGTCAGTCTGAACACTGCACTTCCTGATATTGTTAGACTGAACACTCCGCTTCCTGATATTGTCAGACTGAACACTCCGCTTCATGAGTCTCTTTGTCAGACTGAAAACTCCAGTTCCTGAGAATTTCAGACTGAAGACTCCACTTACAGAGTCTCTTTGTCAGACTAAACACACCACTTCCTGAGTCTCTATGTCAGACTGAACAGTCCACTTCTTCAGTCTCTTTGTCAGACTGAACACTCCACTTCCAGAGTCTCTTTGTCAGACTTAACACTCCACTTCCTGAGATTGTCAGACTGAACACTCCACTTCCTCAGACTCTTTGCCAGACTGAACACTGCACTTCCTGAGCCTCTTTGTCAGACTAAACACTCCACTTCCTCAGACTCTTTGCCAGACTGAACACTGCACTTCCTCAGACTCACTGTCAGACTTAACACTCCAGTTCCTGAGTCTCTTTGCAGACTGAACTCTCTACCTCCTGAGATTGTCAGACTGAACACTCCAATTCCTGAGATTGTCAGACTATACACTCCACTTCCTGAGATTGTCAGATTGAACGCTCCAATTCATGAGTCTCTTTGTCAGACCGAACACTCCTCTTCCTGAGTCTCTATGTGAGACTGAACACAACACTTCCAGAGTCTCTTTGTCAGACTTAACACACCACTTCATGAGTCTCTTTGTCAGACTGAAAACTCCAGTTTCGGAGAATTTCAGCAGAAGACTCCACTTACTGAGTCTCTTTGTCAGTGTGAACACTCCAATTCCTCAGTCTCTTTGTCAGCCTGAACACCCCACTTCCTGAGATTGTCAGACTGAACACTTCACGTCCTGAGACTCTTTGTCAGACTGAACACTGCAGTTCCTCAGACTCTTTGTCAGACTGAACACACCACGTCCTGAGAGTCTTTGTCAGACTGAACACTCCGCGCACTGTGATTGTCAGTCTGAATAACTCCACTTCCTGGGTATCTTTGTCAGACTAAACACTACACTTCCTCATTCTCTTTGTCAGACGGAACGCTCCAACGCCCGAGTACGTTTGCCAAACTGAAAACTCCGCTTACTGAGTCTCTTTGTCAGACTGAACACTCCACTTCCTGAGACTCTTTCCCAGACTGAACACTCCACTTCCTGAGCCTCTGTGTCAGTCTGAACACTGCACTTCCTGATATTGTTAGACTGAACACTCCGCTTCCTGATATTGTCAGACTGAACACTCCACTTCCTGATATTGGCAGACATAACACTGCACTTCATGAGTCTCTTTGTAGACTGAACACTCGAATTCCTGCGTCTCTATGTGAGACTTAACACTCCACTTCCTGACTCTCTTCGTCTGACTGAACAGTCCACTTACTGAGTGACTTTGTCAGACTGAATACTCCACTTCCGGAGTCTCTTGGTCAGACTGAACACAATACTTCCTGATATTGTCAGACTGAACACTCCACATCAAGAGTCTTTTTGTCAGACTTAACACTCCACTTCCTGAGACTCTTTCTCAGACTGAACGCTCCACGTCCTGACAGTCTTTATCAGACTGAACACTCTACGTCCTGAGACTCTTTGTCAGACTGAACACTCCACGTTCTGAGACTCTTTCTCAGACTGAACACTCCACTTCCTGAGAGTCTTTGTCAGACTGAACTCTCCACGCACTGTGATTGTCACCCTGAATAACTCCACTTCCTGGGTATCTTTGTCAGACTAAACACTCCACTTCCGGGGATTGTCAGACTGAACACTCCACGTCCTGAGTCTCTTGGTCAGACTGAACACTACACTTCCACAGTCTCTTTGTCAGACTGAACACTCCACTTCCAGAGTCTCTTTGTCAGAATGAACACTCAACTTCCTGAGATTGTCAGACTGAACACTCCACTTCCTGAGAGTCTTTGTCAGACTGAACACTCCGCGCACTGTGATTGTCAGTCTGAATAACTCCACTTCCTGGGTATCTTTGTCAGACTAAACACTACACTTCCTCATTCTCTTTGTCAGGCGGAACGCTCCAACGCCCGAGTACGTTTGCCAAACTGAAAACTCCGCTTACTGAGTCTCTTTGTCAGACTGAACTCTCCACGCACTGTGATTGTCACCCTGAATAACTCCACTTCCTGGGTATCTTTGTCAGACTGAACACTCCACTTCCAGAGTCTCTTTGTCAGAATGAACACTCAACTTCCTGAGATTGTCAGACTGAACACTCCACTTCCTGAGAGTCTTTGTCAGACTGAACACTCCGCGCACTGTGATTGTCAGTCTGAATAACTCCACTTCCTGGGTATCTTTGTCAGACTAAACACTACACTTCCTCATTCTCTTTGTCAGACGGAACGCTCCAATGCCCGAGTACGTTTGCCAAACTGAAAACTCCGCTTACTGAGTCTCTTTGTCAGACTGAACACTCCACTTCCTGAGACTCTTTGCCAGACTGAACACTCCACTTCCTGAGCCTCTGTGTCAGTCTGAACACTGCACTTCCTGATATTGTTAGACTGAACGCTCCGCTTCCTGATATTGTCAGACTGAACACTCCACTTCCTGAGACTCTTTGCCAGACTGAACACTCCACTTCCTGAGCCTCTGTGTCAGTCTCAACACTGCACTTCCTGATATTGTTAGACTGAACACTCCGCTTCCTGATATTGTCAGACTGAACACTCCGCTTCATGAGTCTCTTTGTCAGACTGAAAACTCCAGTTCCTGAGAATTTCAGACTGAAGACTCCACTTACAGAGTCTCTTTGTCAGACTAAACACACCACTTCCTGAGTCTCTATGTCAGACTGAACAGTCCACTTCTTCAGTCTCTTTGTCAGACTGAACACTCCACTTCCAGAGTCTCTTTGTCAGACTTAACACTCCACTTCCTGAGATTGTCAGACTGAACACTCCACTTCCTCAGACTCTTTGCCAGACTGAACACTCCACTTCCTGAGACTCTTTGCAGACTGAACACTCCACTTCCTGAGCCTCTGTGTCAGTCTGAACACAGTACTTCCTGATGTTGTTAGACTGAACACTCCGCTTCCTGATATTGTAAGACTGAACACTCCACTTCCTGAGACTCTTTGCCAGACTGAACACTCCACTTCCTGAGCCTCTTTGCCAGACTGAACACTCCACTTCCTGAGCCTCTGTGTCAGTCTGAACACTGCACTTCCTGATATTGTTAGACTGAACACTCCGCTTCCTGATATTGTCAGACTAAACACTCCACTTCCTGAGACTCTTTGCCAGACTGAACACTCCACTTCCTGAGCCTCTTTGCCAGACTGAACACTCCACTTCCTGAGCCTCTTTGTCCGACTGAACACTCCACTTCCTGAGTCTCTTTGCCAAACTGAACACTCCACTTACTGAGCCTCTTTGTCAGACTAAACACACCACTTCCTGAGTCTCTATGTCAGACTGAACACTCCACTTCCTCAGTCTCTTTGTCAGACAGAACACTCCACTTCCTCAGACTCTTTGTCAGACCGACCACTGCACTTCCTGAAAGTCTTTGTCAGACTGAACACTCCATTTCCTGATATGGTCAGACTGAACACACCACTTCCAGTTACTGTCAGACTGAACACTTAACGTCCTGATACTCTTTCTCACACTGAACTCTCCAATTCCTCAGTCTCTTTGTCAGACTAAACACACCACTTCCTGAGTCTCTATGTCAGACTGAACAGTCCACTTCTTCAGTCTCTTTGTCAGACTGAACACTCCACTTACAGAGTCTCTTTGTCAGACTTAACACTCCACTTCCTGAGATTGTCAGACTGAACACTCCACTTCCTCAGACTCTTTGTCAGACTGAACACTCCACTTCCTGAGTCTCGTTGTCAGACTGAAAACTCCAGTTCCTGAGAATTTCAGACTGAAGACTCCACTTACAGAGTCTATTTGCCAGACTGAACACTCCACTTCCTCAGTCTCTTTGTCAGACTAAACACTCCACTTCCAGAGTCTCTTTGTCAGACTGAACACTCCACTTCCAGAGTCTCTTTGTCAGACTTAACACACCACTTCCTGAGATTGTCAGACTGAACACTCCACTTCCTCAGACTCTTTGCCAGACTGAACACTCCACTTCCTGAGTCTCTTTGCCAAACTGAACACTCCACTTACTGAGCCTCTTTGTCAGACTAAACACACTACTTCCTGAGTCTCTATGTCAGACTGAACACTCCACTTCCTCAGTCTCTTTTTCAGACTGAACACTCCACTTCCTCAGACTCTTTGTCAGACCGTCCACTGCACTTCCTGAGAGTCTTTGTCAGACTGAACACTCCACTTCCTGGGAATGTCAGACTGAACACTCCACGTCCTGAGACTCTTTGTCAGACTTAACACTGCACTTCCTAAGTCTCTCTGTCAGACTGAACGCTCCACTTGCTCAGCCTCTTTGTCAGACTAAACACACCACTTCCTGAGTCTTTATGTCAGACTGAACACTCCACTTCCTCAGGCTCTTTGTCAGACTTAGCACTCCACTTCCTGAGTCTCTTTATCAGACTGAATGGTCCACTTCCTGAGACTCTTTGTCAGACTGAACACTACACTTCCCGAGTCTCTTTGTCAGACTAAACACACCACTTCCTGAGTATCTATGTCAGACTGAACAGTCCACTTCTTCAGTCTCTTTGTCAGACTGAACACTCCACTTCCAGAGTCTCTTTGTCAGACTTAACACTCCACTTCCTGAGATTGTCAGACTGAACACTCCACTTCCTCAGACTCTTTGCCAGACTGAACACTCCACTTCCTGAGACTCTTTGCCAGACTGAACACTCCACTTCCTGAGCCTCTGTGTCAGTCTGAACACAGTACTTCCTGTTGTTGTTAGACTGAACACTCCGCTTCCTGATATTGTCAGACCAAACACTCCACTTCCTGAGACTCTTTGCCAGACTGAACACTCCACTTCCTGAGCCTCTTTGCCAGACTGAACACTCCACTTCCTGAGCCTCTGTGTCAGTCTGAACACTGCACTTCCTGATATTGTTAGACTGAACACTCCGCTTCCTGATATAGTCAGACTGAACACTCCACTTCCTGAGACTCTTTGCCAGACTGAACACTCCACTTCCTGAGCCTCTTTGCCAGACTGAACACTCCACTTCCTGAGCCTCTTTGTCCGACTGAACACTCCACTTCCTGAGTCTCTTTGCCAAACTGAACACTCCACTTACTGAGCCTCTTTGTCAGACTAAACACACCACTTCCTGAGTCTCTATGTCAGACTGAACACTCCACTTCCTCAGTCTCTTTGTCAGACTGAACACTCCACTTCCTCAGACTCTTTGTCAGACCGACCACTGCACTTCCTGAAAGTCTTTGTCAGACTGAACACTCCATTTCCTGATATGGTCAGACTGAACACTTCACTTCCAGTTACTGTCAGACTGAACACTTAACGTCCTGATACTCTTTCTCACACTGAACTCTCCAATTCCTCAGTCTCTTTGTCAGACTAAACACACCACTTCCTGAGTCTCTATGTCAGACTGAACAGTCCACTTCTTCAGTCTCTTTGTCAGACTGAACACTCCACTTCCAGAGTATCTTTGTCAGACTTAACACTCCACTTCCTGAGATTGTCAGACTGAACACTCCACTTCCTCAGACTCTTTGTCAGACTGAACACTCCACTTCCTGAGTCTCTTTGTCAGACTGAACACTGCACTTCCTGAGATTGTCAGACTGAACACTGCACTTCCTGATATTGTTAGACTGAACACTCCGCTTCCTGATATTGTCAGACTGAACACTCCACTTCCTGAGACTCTTTGCCAGACTGAACACTCCACTTCCTGAGCCTCTGTGTCAGTCTGAACACTGCACTTCCTGATATTGTTAGACTGAACACTCCGCTTCCTGATATTGTCAGACTGAACACTCCGCTTCATGAGTCTCTTTGTCAGACTGAAAACTCCAGTTCCTGAGAATTTCAGACTGAAGACTCCACTTACAGAGTCTCTTTGTCAGACTAAACACACCACTTCCTGAGTCTCTATGTCAGACTGAACAGTCCACTTCTTCAGTCTCTTTGTCAGACTGAACACTCCACTTCCAGAGTCTCTTTGTCAGACTTAACACTCCACTTCCTGAGATTGTCAGACTGAACACTCCACTTCCTCAGACTCTTTGCCAGACTGAACACTGCACTTCCTGAGCCACTTTGTCAGACTAAACACTCCACTTCCTCAGACTCTTTGCCAGACTGAACACTGCACTTCCTCAGACTCACTGTCAGACTTAACACTCCAGTTCCTGAGTCTCTTTGCAGACTGAACTCTCTACCTCCTGAGATTGTCAGACTGAACACTCCAATTCCTGAGATTGTCAGACTATACACTCCACTTCCTGAGATTGTCAGATTGAACGCTCCAATTCATGAGTCTCTTTGTCAGACCGAACACTCCTCTTCCTGAGTCTCTATGTGAGACTGAACACAACACTTCCAGAGTCTCTTTGTCAGACTTAACACACCACTTCATGAGTCTCTTTGTCAGACTGAAAACTCCAGTTTCGGAGAATTTCAGCAGAAGACTCCACTTACTGAGTCTCTTTGTCAGTGTGAACACTCCAATTCCTCAGTCTCTTTGTCAGCCTGAACACCCCACTTCCTGAGATTGTCAGACTGAACACTTCACGTCCTGAGACTCTTTGTCAGACTGAACACTGCAGTTCCTCAGACTCTTTGTCAGACTGAACACACCACGTACTGAGATTGTCAGTCTGAATAACTCCACTTCCTGGGTATCTTTATCAGACTAAACACTACACTTCCTGAGTCTATATGTCAGACTGAACACTCTACTTCCTAAGTCTCTTTGTCAGACTGAAAGCTCCACCTCCAGAGTCTCTTTGCCAGACGGAACACTCCACTTCCTGAGATTGTCAGACTGAACACTCCACTTCCTGATATTGTCAGACTGAACACTCCTCTTCCTGAATCTCTTTGTCAGACTGAACACTCCACTTCCTGAGATTGTCAGACTGAACACTCCAGTTCCTGAGTCTCTTTGCCAGACTGAACACTCCACTTCCTGAGATTGTCAGACAGAACACTCCACGTCCTGAGAGTCTTTGTCAGACTGAACACTCCGCGCACTGTGATTGTCAGTCTGAATAACTCCACTTCCTGGGTATCTTTGTCAGACTAAACACTACACTTCCTCATTCTCTTTGTCAGACGGAACGCTCCAACGCCCGAGTACGTTTGCCAAACTGAAAACTCCGCTTACTGAGTCTCTTTGTCAGACTGAACACTCCACTTCCTGAGACTCTTTCCCAGAATGAACACTCCACTTCCTGAGCCTCTGTGTCAGTCTGAACACTGCACTTCCTGATATTGTTAGACTGAACACTCCGCTTCCTGATATTGTCAGACTGAATACTCCACTTCCTGAGACTCTTTGCCAGACTGAACACTCCACTTCCTGAGCCTCTGTGTCAGTCTGAACACTGCACTTCCTGATATTGTTAGACTGAACACTCCGCTTCCTGATATTGTCAGACTGAACACTCCGCTTCATGAGTCTCTTTGTCAGACTGAAAACTCCAGTTCCTGAGAATTTCAGACTGAAGACTCCACTTACAGAGTCTCTTTGTCAGACTAAACACACCACTTCCTGAGTCTCTATGTCAGACTGAACAGTCCACTTCTTCAGTCTCTTTGTCAGACTGAACACTCCACTTCCAGAGTCTCTTTGTCAGACTTAACACTCCACTTCCTGAGATTGTCAGACTGAACACTCCACTTCCTCAGACTCTTTGCCAGACTGAACACTCCACTTCCTGAGACTCTTTGCAGACTGAACACTCCACTTCCTGAGCCTCTGTGTCAGTCTGAACACAGTACTTCCTGATGTTGTTAGACTGAACACTCCGCTTCCTGATATTGTAAGACTGAACACTCCACTTCCTGAGACTCTTTGCCAGACTGAACACTCCACTTCCTGAGTCTCTTTGTCAGACTAAACACACCACTTCCTGAGTCTCTATGTCAGACTGAACAGTCCACTTCTTCAGTCTCTTTGTCAGACTGAACACTCCACTTCCAGAGTCTCTTTGTCAGACTTAACACTCCACTTCCTGAGATTGTCAGACTGAACACTCCACTTCCTCAGACTCTTTGCCAGACTGAACACTCCACTTCCTGAGCCTCTTTGTCAGACTAAACACTCCACTTCCTGATGCTCTTTGTCAGACTGTACACTCCACTTCATGAGTCTCTTTGCCAGACTGTACACTCCACTTCCTCAGTCTCTTTGCCAAACTGAACACTCCACTTGCTTAACCTCTTTTTCAGACTAAACACACCACTTCCTGTCTCTATGTCAGACTGAACACTCCACTTCCTCAGTCTCTTTGTCAGACTGAACACTCCACATCAAGAGTCTTTTTGTCAGACTTAACACTCCACTTCCTGATATTGTCAGACTGAACACTCCACTTCCTGATATTGGCAGACATAACACTGCACTTCATGAGTCTCTTTGTAGACTGAACACTCGACTTCCTGCGTCTCTATGTGAGACTTAACACTCCACTTCCTGACTCTCTTCGTCTGACTGAACAGTCCACTTACTGAGTGACTTTGTCAGACTGAATACTCCACTTCCGGAGTCTCTTGGTCAGACTGAACACAATACTTCCTGATATTGTCAGACTGAACACTCCACATCAAGAGTCTTTTTGTCAGACTTAACACTCCACTTCCTGAGACTCTTTCTCAGACTGAACGCTCCACGTCCTGACAGTCTTTATCAGACTGAACACTCCACGTCCTGAGACTCTTTGTCAGACTGAACACTCCACGTTCTGAGACTCTTTCTCAGACTGAACACTCCACTTCCTGAGAGTCTTTGTCAGACTGAACTCTCCACGCACTGTGATTGTCACCCTGAATAACTCCACTTCCTGGGTATCTTTGTCAGACTAAACACTCCACTTCCGGGGATTGTCAGACTGAACACTGTACGTCCTGAGTCTCTTGGTCAGACTGAACACTACACTTCCTGATATTGTCAGACTTAACACTCCACTTCCTGAGTCTATATGTCAGACTGAACACTCCACTTCCTCAGTCTCTTTGTCAGACTGAACACTCCACTTCCAGACTCTCTTTGTCAGAATGAACACTCAACTTCCTGACATTGTCAGACTGAACACTCCACTTCCTGAGAGTCTTTGTCAGACTGAACACTCCGCGCACTGTGATTGTCAGTCTGAATAACTCCACTTCCTGGGTATCTTTGTCAGACTAAACACTCCACTTCCGGGGATTGTCAGACTGAACACTCCACGTCCTGAGTCTCTTGGTCAGACTGAACACTACACTTCCACAGTCTCTTTGTCAGACTGAACACTCCACTTCCAGAGTCTCTTTGTCAGAATGAACACTCAACTTCCTGAGATTGTCAGACTGAACACTCCACTTCCTGAGAGTCTTTGTCAGACTGAACACTCCGCGCACTGTGATTGTCAGTCTGAATAACTCCACTTCCTGGGTATCTTTGTCAGACTAAACACTACACTTCCTCATTCTCTTTGTCAGGCGGAACGCTCCAACGCCCGAGTACGTTTGCCAAACTGAAAACTCCGCTTACTGAGTCTCTTTGTCAGACTGAACTCTCCACGCACTGTGATTGTCACCCTGAATAACTCCACTTCCTGGGTATCTTTGTCAGACTGAACACTCCACTTCCAGAGTCTCTTTGTCAGAATGAACACTCAACTTCCTGAGATTGTCAGACTGAACACTCCACTTCCTGAGAGTCTTTGTCAGACTGAACACTCCGCGCACTGTGATTGTCAGTCTGAATAACTCCACTTCCTGGGTATCTTTGTCAGACTAAACACTACACTTCCTCATTCTCTTTGTCAGACGGAACGCTCCAATGCCCGAGTACGTTTGCCAAACTGAAAACTCCGCTTACTGAGTCTCTTTGTCAGACTGAACACTCCACTTCCTGAGACTCTTTGCCAGACTGAACACTCCACTTCCTGAGCCTCTGTGTCAGTCTGAACACTGCACTTCCTGATATTGTTAGACTGAACGCTCCGCTTCCTGATATTGTCAGACTGAACACTCCACTTCCTGAGACTCTTTGCCAGACTGAACACTCCACTTCCTGAGCCTCTGTGTCAGTCTCAACACTGCACTTCCTGATATTGTTAGACTGAACACTCCGCTTCCTGATATTGTCAGACTGAACACTCCGCTTCATGAGTCTCTTTGTCAGACTGAAAACTCCAGTTCCTGAGAATTTCAGACTGAAGACTCCACTTACAGAGTCTCTTTGTCAGACTAAACACACCACTTCCTGAGTCTCTATGTCAGACTGAACAGTCCACTTCTTCAGTCTCTTTGTCAGACTGAACACTCCACTTCCAGAGTCTCTTTGTCAGACTTAACACTCCACTTCCTGAGATTGTCAGACTGAACACTCCACTTCCTCAGACTCTTTGCCAGACTGAACACTCCACTTCCTGAGACTCTTTGCAGACTGAACATTCCACTTCCTGAGCCTCTGTGTCAGTCTGAACACTCCACTTACTGAGCCTCTTTGTCAGACTAAACACACCACTTCCTGAGTCTCTATGTCAGACTGAACACTCCACTTCCTCAGTCTCTTTGTCAGACTGAACACTCCACTTCCTCAGACTCTTTGTCAGACCGACCACTGCACTTCCTGAAAGTCTTTGTCAGACTGAACACTCCATTTCCTGATATGGTCAGACTGAACACACCACTTCCAGTTACTGTCAGACTGAACACTTAACGTCCTGATACTCTTTCTCACACTGAACTCTCCAATTCCTCAGTCTCTTTGTCAGACTAAACACACCACTTCCTGAGTCTCTATGTCAGACTGAACAGTCCACTTCTTCAGTCTCTTTGTCAGACTGAACACTCCACTTCCAGAGTCTCTTTGTCAGACTTAACACTCCTGAGATTGTCAGACTGAACACTCCACTTCCTCAGACTCTTTGTCAGACTGAACACTCCACTTCCTGAGTCTCGTTGTCAGACTGAAAACTCCAGTTCCTGAGAATTTCAGACTGAAGACTCCACTTACAGAGTCTCTTTGCCAGACTGAACACTCCACTTCCTCAGTCTCTTTGTCAGACTAAACACTCCACTTCCAGAGTCTCTTTGTCAGACTGAACACTCCACTTCCAGAGTCTCTTTGTCAGACTTAACACTCCACTTCCTGAGATTGTCAGACTGAACACTCCACTTCCTCAGACTCTTTGCCAGACTGAACACTCCACTTCCTGAGTCTCTTTGCCAAACTGAACACTCCACTTACTGAGCCTCTTTGTCAGACTAAACACACCACTTCCTGAGTCTCTATGTCAGACTGAACACTCCACTCCTCAGTCTCTTTTTCAGACTGAACACTCCACTTCCTCAGACTCTTTGTCAGACCGTCCACTGCACTTCCTGAGAGTCGTTGTCAGACTGAACACTCCACTTCCTGGGAATGTCAGACTGAACACTCCACGTCCTGAGACTCTTTGTCAGACTTAACACTGCACTTCCTAAGTATCTCTGTCAGACTGAACGCTCCACTTGCTCAGCCTCTTTGTCAGACTAAACACACCACTTCCTGAGTCTTTATGTCAGACTGAACACTCCACTTCCTCAGGCTCTTTGTCAGACTTAGCACTCCACTTCCTGAGTCTCTTTGTCAGACTGAATGGTCCACTTCCTGAGACTCTTTGTCAGACTGAACACTACACTTCCCGAGTCTCTTTGTCAGACTAAACACACCACTTCCTGAGTATCTATGTCAGACTGAACAGTCCACTTCTTCAGTCTCTTTGTCAGACTGAACACTCCACTTCCAGAGTCTCTTTGTCAGACTTAACACTCCACTTCCTGAGATTGTCAGACTGAACACTCCACTTCCTGAGATTGTCAGATTGAACACTCCACTTCCTCAGACTCTTTGTCAGACTGAACACTCCACTTCCTGAGTCTCTTTGTCAGACTGAACACTGCACTTCCTGAGATTGTCAGACTGAACACTCCACTTCCTCAGACTCTTTGCCAGACTGATCACTCCACTTCCTCAGACTCTTTGCCAGACTGAACACTCCACTTCCTGAGACTCTTTGCCAGACTGAACACTCCACTTCCTGATATTGTTAGACTGAACACTCCGCTTCCTGATATTGTCAGACTGAACACTCCACTTCCTGAGACTCTTTGCCAGACTGAACACACCACTTCCTGAGCCTCTGTGTCAGTCTGAACACTGCACTTCCTGATATTGTTAGACTGAACACTCCGCTTCCTGATATTGTCAGACTGAACACTCCGCTTCATGAGTCTCTTTGTCAGACTGAAAACTCCAGTTCCTGAGAATTTCAGACTGAAGACTCCACTTACAGAGTCTCTTTGTCAGACTAAACACTCCACTTCCTGAGTCTCTATGTCAGACTGAACAGTCCACTTCTTCAGTCTCTTTGTCAGACTGAACACTCCACTTCCAGAGTCTCTTTGTCAGACTTAACACTCCACTTCCTGAGATTGTCAGACTGAACACTCCACTTCCTCAGACTCTTTGCCAGACTGAACACTCCACTTCCTGAGACTCTTTGCCAGACTGAACACTCCACTTCCTGAGCCTCTGTGTCAGTCTGAACACAGTACTTCCTGATGTTGTTAGACTGAACACTCCGCTTCCTGATATTGTCAGACTGAACACTCCACTTCCTGAGACTCTTTGCCAGACTGAACACTCCACTTCCTGAGCCTCTTTGCCAGACTGAACACTCCACTTCCTGAGCCTCTGTGTCAGTCTGAACACTGCACTTCCTGATATTGTTAGACTGAACACTCCGCTTCCTGATATTGTCAGACTGAACACTCCGCTTCATGAGTCTCTTTGTCAGACTGAAAACTCCAGTTCCTGAGAATTTCAGACTGAAGACTCCACTTACAGAGTCTCTTTGTCAGACTAAACACACCACTTCCTGAGTCTCTATGTCAGACTGAACAGTCCACTTCTTCAGTCTCTTTGTCAGACTGAACACTCCACTTCCAGAGTCTCTTTGTCAGACTTAACACTCCACTTCCTGAGATTGTCAGACTGAACACTCCACTTCCTCAGACTCTTTGCCAGACTGAACACTCCACTTCCTGAGACTCTTTGCAGACTGAACACTCCACTTCCTGAGCCTCTGTGTCAGTCTGAACACAGTACTTCCTGATGTTGTTAGACTGAACACTCCGCTTCCTGATATTGTAAGACTGAACACTCCACTTCCTGAGACTCTTTGCCAGACTGAACACTCCACTTCCTGAGTCTCTTTGTCAGACTAAACACACCACTTCCTGAGTCTCTATGTCAGACTGAACAGTCCACTTCTTCAGTCTCTTTGTCAGACTGAACACTCCACTTCCAGAGTCTCTTTGTCAGACTTAACACTCCACTTCCTGAGATTGTCAGACTGAACACTCCACTTCCTCAGACTCTTTGCCAGACTGAACACTCCACTTCCTGAGCCTCTTTGTCAGACTAAACACTCCACTTCCTGATGCTCTTTGTCAGACTGTACACTCCACTTCATGAGTCTCTTTGCCAGACTGTACACTCCACTTCCTCAGTCTCTTTGCCAAACTGAACACTCCACTTGCTTAACCTCTTTTTCAGACTAAACACACCACTTCCTGTCTCTATGTCAGACTGAACACTCCACTTCCTCAGTCTCTTTGTCAGACTGAACACTCCACATCAAGAGTCTTTTTGTCAGACTTAACACTCCACTTCCTGATATTGTCAGACTGAACACTCCACTTCCTGATATTGGCAGACATAACACTGCACTTCATGAGTCTCTTTGTAGACTGAACACTCGACTTCCTGCGTCTCTATGTGAGACTTAACACTCCACTTCCTGACTCTCTTCGTCTGACTGAACAGTCCACTTACTGAGTGACTTTGTCAGACTGAATACTCCACTTCCGGAGTCTCTTGGTCAGACTGAACACAATACTTCCTGATATTGTCAGACTGAACACTCCACATCAAGAGTCTTTTTGTCAGACTTAACACTCCACTTCCTGAGACTCTTTCTCAGACTGAACGCTCCACGTCCTGACAGTCTTTATCAGACTGAACACTCCACGTCCTGAGACTCTTTGTCAGACTGAACACTCCACGTTCTGAGACTCTTTCTCAGACTGAACACTCCACTTCCTGAGAGTCTTTGTCAGACTGAACTCTCCACGCACTGTGATTGTCACCCTGAATAACTCCACTTCCTGGGTATCTTTGTCAGACTAAACACTCCACTTCCGGGGATTGTCAGACTGAACACTGTACGTCCTGAGTCTCTTGGTCAGACTGAACACTACACTTCCTGATATTGTCAGACTTAACACTCCACTTCCTGAGTCTATATGTCAGACTGAACACTCCACTTCCTCAGTCTCTTTGTCAGACTGAACACTCCACTTCCAGACTCTCTTTGTCAGAATGAACACTCAACTTCCTGACATTGTCAGACTGAACACTCCACTTCCTGAGAGTCTTTGTCAGACTGAACACTCCGCGCACTGTGATTGTCAGTCTGAATAACTCCACTTCCTGGGTATCTTTGTCAGACTAAACACTCCACTTCCGGGGATTGTCAGACTGAACACTCCACGTCCTGAGTCTCTTGGTCAGACTGAACACTACACTTCCACAGTCTCTTTGTCAGACTGAACACTCCACTTCCAGAGTCTCTTTGTCAGAATGAACACTCAACTTCCTGAGATTGTCAGACTGAACACTCCACTTCCTGAGAGTCTTTGTCAGACTGAACACTCCGCGCACTGTGATTGTCAGTCTGAATAACTCCACTTCCTGGGTATCTTTGTCAGACTAAACACTACACTTCCTCATTCTCTTTGTCAGGCGGAACGCTCCAACGCCCGAGTACGTTTGCCAAACTGAAAACTCCGCTTACTGAGTCTCTTTGTCAGACTGAACTCTCCACGCACTGTGATTGTCACCCTGAATAACTCCACTTCCTGGGTATCTTTGTCAGACTGAACACTCCACTTCCAGAGTCTCTTTGTCAGAATGAACACTCAACTTCCTGAGATTGTCAGACTGAACACTCCACTTCCTGAGAGTCTTTGTCAGACTGAACACTCCGCGCACTGTGATTGTCAGTCTGAATAACTCCACTTCCTGGGTATCTTTGTCAGACTAAACACTACACTTCCTCATTCTCTTTGTCAGACGGAACGCTCCAATGCCCGAGTACGTTTGCCAAACTGAAAACTCCGCTTACTGAGTCTCTTTGTCAGACTGAACACTCCACTTCCTGAGACTCTTTGCCAGACTGAACACTCCACTTCCTGAGCCTCTGTGTCAGTCTGAACACTGCACTTCCTGATATTGTTAGACTGAACGCTCCGCTTCCTGATATTGTCAGACTGAACACTCCACTTCCTGAGACTCTTTGCCAGACTGAACACTCCACTTCCTGAGCCTCTGTGTCAGTCTCAACACTGCACTTCCTGATATTGTTAGACTGAACACTCCGCTTCCTGATATTGTCAGACTGAACACTCCGCTTCATGAGTCTCTTTGTCAGACTGAAAACTCCAGTTCCTGAGAATTTCAGACTGAAGACTCCACTTACAGAGTCTCTTTGTCAGACTAAACACACCACTTCCTGAGTCTCTATGTCAGACTGAACAGTCCACTTCTTCAGTCTCTTTGTCAGACTGAACACTCCACTTCCAGAGTCTCTTTGTCAGACTTAACACTCCACTTCCTGAGATTGTCAGACTGAACACTCCACTTCCTCAGACTCTTTGCCAGACTGAACACTCCACTTCCTGAGACTCTTTGCAGACTGAACATTCCACTTCCTGAGCCTCTGTGTCAGTCTGAACACTCCACTTACTGAGCCTCTTTGTCAGACTAAACACACCACTTCCTGAGTCTCTATGTCAGACTGAACACTCCACTTCCTCAGTCTCTTTGTCAGACTGAACACTCCACTTCCTCAGACTCTTTGTCAGACCGACCACTGCACTTCCTGAAAGTCTTTGTCAGACTGAACACTCCATTTCCTGATATGGTCAGACTGAACACACCACTTCCAGTTACTGTCAGACTGAACACTTAACGTCCTGATACTCTTTCTCACACTGAACTCTCCAATTCCTCAGTCTCTTTGTCAGACTAAACACACCACTTCCTGAGTCTCTATGTCAGACTGAACAGTCCACTTCTTCAGTCTCTTTGTCAGACTGAACACTCCACTTCCAGAGTCTCTTTGTCAGACTTAACACTCCTGAGATTGTCAGACTGAACACTCCACTTCCTCAGACTCTTTGTCAGACTGAACACTCCACTTCCTGAGTCTCGTTGTCAGACTGAAAACTCCAGTTCCTGAGAATTTCAGACTGAAGACTCCACTTACAGAGTCTCTTTGCCAGACTGAACACTCCACTTCCTCAGTCTCTTTGTCAGACTAAACACTCCACTTCCAGAGTCTCTTTGTCAGACTGAACACTCCACTTCCAGAGTCTCTTTGTCAGACTTAACACTCCACTTCCTGAGATTGTCAGACTGAACACTCCACTTCCTCAGACTCTTTGCCAGACTGAACACTCCACTTCCTGAGTCTCTTTGCCAAACTGAACACTCCACTTACTGAGCCTCTTTGTCAGACTAAACACACCACTTCCTGAGTCTCTATGTCAGACTGAACACTCCACTCCTCAGTCTCTTTTTCAGACTGAACACTCCACTTCCTCAGACTCTTTGTCAGACCGTCCACTGCACTTCCTGAGAGTCGTTGTCAGACTGAACACTCCACTTCCTGGGAATGTCAGACTGAACACTCCACGTCCTGAGACTCTTTGTCAGACTTAACACTGCACTTCCTAAGTATCTCTGTCAGACTGAACGCTCCACTTGCTCAGCCTCTTTGTCAGACTAAACACACCACTTCCTGAGTCTTTATGTCAGACTGAACACTCCACTTCCTCAGGCTCTTTGTCAGACTTAGCACTCCACTTCCTGAGTCTCTTTGTCAGACTGAATGGTCCACTTCCTGAGACTCTTTGTCAGACTGAACACTACACTTCCCGAGTCTCTTTGTCAGACTAAACACACCACTTCCTGAGTATCTATGTCAGACTGAACAGTCCACTTCTTCAGTCTCTTTGTCAGACTGAACACTCCACTTCCAGAGTCTCTTTGTCAGACTTAACACTCCACTTCCTGAGATTGTCAGACTGAACACTCCACTTCCTGAGATTGTCAGATTGAACACTCCACTTCCTCAGACTCTTTGTCAGACTGAACACTCCACTTCCTGAGTCTCTTTGTCAGACTGAACACTGCACTTCCTGAGATTGTCAGACTGAACACTCCACTTCCTCAGACTCTTTGCCAGACTGATCACTCCACTTCCTCAGACTCTTTGCCAGACTGAACACTCCACTTCCTGAGACTCTTTGCCAGACTGAACACTCCACTTCCTGATATTGTTAGACTGAACACTCCGCTTCCTGATATTGTCAGACTGAACACTCCACTTCCTGAGACTCTTTGCCAGACTGAACACACCACTTCCTGAGCCTCTGTGTCAGTCTGAACACTGCACTTCCTGATATTGTTAGACTGAACACTCCGCTTCCTGATATTGTCAGACTGAACACTCCGCTTCATGAGTCTCTTTGTCAGACTGAAAACTCCAGTTCCTGAGAATTTCAGACTGAAGACTCCACTTACAGAGTCTCTTTGTCAGACTAAACACTCCACTTCCTGAGTCTCTATGTCAGACTGAACAGTCCACTTCTTCAGTCTCTTTGTCAGACTGAACACTCCACTTCCAGAGTCTCTTTGTCAGACTTAACACTCCACTTCCTGAGATTGTCAGACTGAACACTCCACTTCCTCAGACTCTTTGCCAGACTGAACACTCCACTTCCTGAGACTCTTTGCCAGACTGAACACTCCACTTCCTGAGCCTCTGTGTCAGTCTGAACACAGTACTTCCTGATGTTGTTAGACTGAACACTCCGCTTCCTGATATTGTCAGACTGAACACTCCACTTCCTGAGACTCTTTGCCAGACTGAACACTCCACTTCCTGAGCCTCTTTGCCAGACTGAACACTCCACTTCCTGAGCCTCTGTGTCAGTCTGAACACTGCACTTCCTGATATTGTTAGACTGAACACTCCGCTTCCTGATATTGTCAGACTGAACACTCCACTTCCTGAGACTCTTTGCCAGACTGAACACTCCACTTCCTGAGCCTCTTTGCCAGACTGAACACTCCACTTCCTGAGCCTCTTTGTCCGACTGAACACTCCACTTCCTGAGTCTCTTTGCCAAACTGAACACTCCACTTACTGAGCCACTTTGTCAGACTAAACACACCACTTCCTGAGTCTCTATGTCAGACTGAATACTTCACTTCCTCAGTCTCTTTGTCAGACTGAACACTCCACTTCCTCAGACTCTTTGTCAGACCGACCACTGCACTTCCTGAGAGTCTTTGTCAGACTGAACACTCCATTTCCTGATATGGTCAGACTGAACACTCCACTTCCAGTTACTGTCAGACTGAACACTTAACGTCCTGATACTCTTTCTCACACTGAACTCTCCAAATCCTGAGACTCTTTGTCAGACTGAACACTCCACTTCCTGGGAATGTCAGACTGAACACTCCACGTCCTGAGACTCTTTGTCAGACTTAACACTGCACTTCCTAAGTCTCTTTGTCAGACTGAACGCTCCACTTGCTCAGCCTCTTTGTCAGACTAAACACACCATTTCCTGAGTCTTTATGTCAGACTGAACACTCCACTTCCTGAGTCTCTTTGTCCGACTGAACACTCCACTTCCTGAGTCTCTTTGCCAAACTGAACACCCCACTTACTGAGCCTCTTTGTCAGACTAAACACACCACTTCCTGAGTCTCTATGTCAGACTGAACACTCCACTTCCTCAGTCTCTTTGTCAGACTGAACACTCCACTTCCTCAGACTCTTTGTCAGACTAAACACACCACTTCCTGAGTCTCTATGTCAGACTGAACACTCCACTTCCTCAGTCTCTTTGTCAGACTGAACACTCCACTTCCACAGACTCTTTGTCAGACCGACCACTGCACTTCCTGAGAGTCTTTGTCAGACTGAACACTCCATTTCCTGATATGGTCAGACTGAACACTCCACTTCCAGTTACTGTCAGACTGAACACTTAACGTCCTGATACTCTTTCTCACACTGAACTCTCCAATTCCTGAGACTCTTTGTCAGACTGAACACTCCACTTCCTGGGAATGTCAGACTGAACACACCACGTCCTGAGACTCTTTGTCAGACTTAACACTGCACTTCCTAAGTCTCTTTGTCAGACTGAACGCTCCACTTGCTCAGCCTCTTTGTCAGACTAAACACACCATTTCCTGAGTCTTTATGTCAGACTGAACACTCCACTTCCTCAGTCTCTTTGTCAGACTGAACACTCCACATCAAGAGTCTTTTTGTCAGACTTAACACTCCACTTCCTGATATTGTCAGACTGAACACTCCACTTCCTGATATTGGCAGACATAACACTGCACTTCATGAGTCTCTTTGTAGACTGAACACTCGACTTCCTGCGTCTCTATGTGAGACTTAACACTCCACTTCCTGACTCTCTTCGTCTGATTGAACAGTCCATTTACTGAGTGAATATGTCAGACTGAATACTCCACTTCCGGAGTCTCTTGGTCAGACTGAACACAATACTTCCTGATATTGTCAGACTGAACACTCCACCTCCCGAGTCTCTTTGGCAGACTGAACACTCCACTTCCTGAGTCTCTTTGCCAGACTATACACTGCACTTCCTGAGTCTCTTTGCCAGACTGAACACTCCACTTGCTTAGCCTCTTTGTCAGACTAAACACACCACTTCCTGTCTCTATGTCAGACTGAACACTCCACTTCCTCAGTCTCTTGGTCAGACTGAACACTCCACATCAAGAGTCTTTTTGTCAGACTTAACACTCCACTTCCTGAGATTGTCAGACTGAACGCTCCACGTCCTGACAGTCTTTATCAGACTGAACACTCCACGTCCTGAGACTCTTTGTCAGACTGAACACTCCACGTTCTGAGACTCTTTCTCAGACTGAACACTCCACTTCCTGAGAGTCTTTGTCAGACTGAACACTCCACGCACTGTGATTGTCACCCTGAATAACTCCACTTCCTGGGTATATTTGTCAGACTAAACACTCCACTTCCTGGGATTGTCAGACTGAACACTCCACGTCCTGAGTCTATATGTCAGACTGAACACTCCACTTCCTCAGTCTCTTTGTCAGACTGAACACTCCACTTCCAGAGAGTCTTTCTCAGACTGAACACTCCACTTCCTGAGTCTCTTTCTCAGACTGAACACTCAACGTTCTGAGACTCTTTCTCAGACTGAACACTGCACTTCCTGAGACTCTTTCTCAGACTGAACACTCCACGTCCAGAGACTCTTTGTCAGACGGAACGCTCCAACGCCCGAGTACGTTTGCCAAACTGAAAACTCCGCTTACTGAGTCTCTTTACCAGACTGAACACTCCACTTCCTGAGCCTCTGTGTCTGTCTGAACACTGCACTTCCTGATATTGTTAGACTGAACACTCCGCTTCCTGATATTGTCAGACTGAACACTCCGCTTCATGAGTCTCTCTGTCAGACTGAAAACTCCAGTTCCTGAGAATTTCAGACTGAAGACTCCACTTACAGAGTCTCTTTGCCAGACTGAACACTCCACTTCCTCAGTCTCTTTGTCAGACTAAACACACCACTTCCTGAGTCTCTATGTCACACTGAACAGTCCACTTCTTCAGTCTCTTTGTCAGACTGAACACTCCACTTCCAGAGTCTCTTTGTCAGACTTAACACTCCACTTCCTGAGATTGTCAGACTGAACACTCCACTTCCTCAGACTCTTTCTCAGACTGAACACTGCACTTCCTGAGACTCTTTGTCAGACTGAACACTCCACGTCCTGAGACTCTTTGTCAGACGGAACGCTCCAACGCCCGAGTACGTTTGCCAAACTGAAAACTCCGCTTACTGAGTCTCTTTGTCAGACTGAACACTCCACTTCCTGAGACTCTTTGCCAGACTGAACACTCCACTTCCTGAGCCTCTGTGTCTGTTTTGACACTGCACTTCCTGATATTGTTAGACTGAACACTCCGCTTCCTGATATTGTCAGACTGAACACTCCGCTTCATGAGTCTCTCTGTCAGACTGATAACTCCAGTTCCTGAGAATTTCAGACTGAAGACTCCACTTACAGAGTCTCTTTGCCAGACTGAACACTCCACTTCCTCAGTCTCTTTGTCAGACTAAACACTCCACTTCCTGAGTCTCTATTTCACACTGAACAGTCCACTTCTTCAGTCTCTTTGTCAGACTGAACACTCCACTTCCTGAGATTGTCAGACTGAACACTCCACTTCCTCAGACTCTTTGTCAGACTGAACACTCCACTTCCTGAGTCTCTTTGTCAGACTGAACACTGCACTTCCTGAGTCTCTTTGTCAGACTGAACACTCCACTTCCAGAGTCTCTTTGACAGACTTAACACACCACTTCCTGAGATTGTCAGACTGAACACTCCACTTCCTCAGACTCTTTGCCAGACTGAACACTCCACTTACTGAGTCTCTTTGTCAGACTGAACACTCCACTTCCTGAGTCTCTTTGCCAAACTGAACACTCCACTTACTGAGCCTCGTTGTCAGACTAAACACACCACTTCCTGTGTCTCTATGTCAGACTGAACACTCCACTTCCTCAGTCTCTTTGTCAGACTGAACACTCCACTTCCTGAGTCTCTATGTCAGACTGAACACTCCACTTCCTCAGTCTCTTTGTCAGACTGAACACTCCACTTCCTCAGACTCTTTGCCAGACTGAACACTCCACTTACTGAGCCTCTTTGTCAGACTGAACACTCCACTTCCTGAGTCTCTATGTCAGCCTGAACACTCCACTTCCTCAGTCTCTTTGTCAGACTGAACACTCCACTTCCTCAGACTCTTTGTCAGACCGACCACTGCACTTCCTGAAGGTCTTTGTCAGACTGAACACTCCATTTCCTGATATGGTCAGACTGAACACTCCACTTCCAGTTACTGTCAGACTGAACACTTAACGTCCTGATACTCTTTCTCACACTGAACTCTCCAATTCCTGAGTCTCTTTGTCAGAATGAACACTCTACTTCCTGAGATTGTCAGACTGAACACTCCACTTCCTGAGAGTCTTTCTCAGACTGAACACTCCACGTTCTGAGACTCTTTCTCAGACTGAACACTCCACTTCCTGAGTCTCTTTGCCAGACTGAACACTCCACTTCCTCAGTCTCTTTGTCAGACTAAACACTCCACTTCCTGAGTCTCTATTTCACACTGAACAGTCCACTTCTTCAGTCTCTTTGTCAGACTGAACACTCCACTTCCTGAGATTGTCAGACTGAACACTCCACTTCCTCAGACTCTTTGTCAGACTGAACACTCCACTTCCTGAGTCTCTTTGTCAGACTGAACACTCCACTTCCAGAGTCTCTTTGACAGACTTAACACTCCACTTCCTGAGATTGTCAGACTGAACACTCCACTTCCTCAGACTCTTTGCCAGACTGAACACTCCACTTACTGAGTCTCTTTGTCAGACTGAACACTCCACTTCCTGAGTCTCTTTGCCAAACTGAACACTCCACTTACTGAGCCTCGTTGTCAGACTAAACACACCACTTCCTGTGTCTCTATGTCAGACTGAACACTCCACTTCCTCAGTCTCTTTGTCAGACTGAACACTCCACTTCCTGAGTCTCTATGTCAGACTGAACACTCCACTTCCTCAGTCTCTTTGTCAGACTGAACACTCCACTTCCTCAGACTCTTTGCCAGACTGAACACTCCACTTACTGAGCCTCTTTGTCAGACTGAACACTCCACTTCCTGAGTCTCTATGTCAGCCTGAACACTCCACTTCCTCAGTCTCTTTGTCAGACTGAACACTCCACTTCCTCAGACTCTTTGTCAGACCGACCACTGCACTTCCTGAAGGTCTTTGTCAGACTGAACACTCCATTTCCTGATATGGTCAGACTGAACACTCCACTTCCAGTTACTGTCAGACTGAACACTTAACGTCCTGATACTCTTTCTCACACTGAACTCTCCAATTCCTGAGACTCTTTGTCAGAATGAACACTCTACTTCCTGAGATTGTCAGACTGAACACTCCACTTCCTGAGAGTCTTTCTCAGACTGAACACTCCACGTTCTGAGACTCTTTCTCAGACTGAACACTCCACTTCCTAAGAATCTTTGTCAGACTGAACACTCCACGTCCGGAGACTCTTTGTCAGACTGACCATTGCACTTCCTGAGACTCTTTGTCAGACTGAACAAACCGCGCACTGTGATTGTCAGTCTGAATAACTCCACTTCCTCGGTATCTTTGTCAGACTGAACACTCCACTTCCTGAGACTCTTTGCCAGACTGAACACTCCACTTCCTGAGCCTCTGTGTCAGTCTGAACACTGCACTTCCTGATATTATTAGACTGAACACTCCGCTTCCTGATATTGTCAGACTGAACACTCCGCTTCATGAGTCTCTTTGTCAGACTGAAAACTCCAGTTCCTGAGAATTTCAGACTGAAGACTCCACTTACAGAGTCTCTTTGCCAGACTGAACACTCCACTTCCTCAGTCTCTTTGTCAGACTAAACACACCACTTCCTGAGTCCTCTATGTCAGACTGAACAGTCCACTTCTTCAGTCTCTTTGTCAGACTGAACACTCCACTTCCAGAGTCTCTTTGTCAGACTTAACACTCCACTTCCTGAGATTGTCAGACTGAACACTCCACTTCCTCAGACTCTTTGTCAGACTGAACACTCCACTTCCTGAGTCTCTTTGTCAGACTGAAAACTCCAGTTCCTGAGAATTTCAGACTGAAGACTCCACTTACAGAGTCTCTTTGCCAGACTGAACACTCCACTTCCTCAGTCTCTTTGTCAGACTAAACACACCCACTTCCTGAGTCTCTATGTCAGACTGAACAGTCCACTTCTTCAGTCTCTTTGTCAGACTGAACACTTCCACTTCCAGAGTCTCTTTGTCAGACTGAACACTCCACTTCCAGAGTCTCTTTGTCAGACTTAACACTCCACTTCCTGAGATTGTCAGACTGAACACTCCACTTCCAGTTACTGTCAGACTGAACACTTAACGTCCTGATACTCTTTCTCACACTGAACTCTCCAATTCCTGAGACCTCTTTGTCAGACTGAACACTCCACTTCCCGGGAATGTCAGACTGAACACTCCACGTCCTGAGACTCTTTGTCAGACTTAACACTGCACTCCTACGTCTCTTTGTCAGACTGAACGCTCCACTTGCTCAGACTCTTTGTCAGACTGAACCACTCCACTTCCTGAGTCTCTTTGTCAGACTGAACACTGCACTTCCTGAGTCTCTTTGTCAGACTGAACACTCCACTTCCAGAGTCTCTTTGTCAGACTTAACACTCCACTTCCTGAGATTGTCAGACTGAACACTCCACTTCCTCAGACTCTTTGCCAGACTGAACACTCCACTTCCTGAGCCTCTGTGTCAGTCTGAACACTGCACTTCCTGATATTGTTAGACTGAACACTCCGCTTCCTGATATTGTCAGACTGAACACTCCGCTTCATGAGTCTCTTTGTCAGACTGAAAACTCCAGTTTCTGAGAATTTCAGACTGAAGACTTCCACTTACAGAGTCTCTTTGTCAGACTAAACACACCACTTCCTGAGTCTCTATGTCAGACTGAACAGTCCACTTCTTCATTTTCTTTGTCAGACTGAACACTTCCACTTCCAGAGTCTCTTTGTCAGACTTAACACTCCACTTCCTGAGATTGTCAGAATGAACACTCCACTTCCTCAGACTCTTTGCCAGACTGAACACTCCACTTCCTGAGACTCTTTGCCAGACTGAACACTCCACTTCCTGAGCCTCTGTGTCAGTCTGAACACAGTACTTCCTGATGTTGTTAGACCTGAGCACTCCGCTTCCTGATATTGTCAGACTGAACACTCCACTTCCTGAGACTCTTTGCCAGACTGAACACTCCACTTCCTGAGCCTCTTTGCCAGACTGAACACTCCACTTCCTGAGCCTCTGTGTCAGTCTGAACACTGCACTTCCTGATATTGTTAGACTGAACACTCCACTTCCTGATATTGTCAGACTGAACACTCCGCTTCATGAGTCTCTTTGTCAGACTGAAAACTCCAGTTCCTGAGAATTTCAGACTGAAGACTCCACTTACAGAGTCTCTTTGCCAGACTGAACACTCCACTTCCTCAGTCTCTTTGTCAGACTAAACACACTACTTCCTGAGTCTCTATGTCAGACTGAACAGTCCACTTCTTCAGTCTCTTTGTCAGACTTAACACTCCACTTCCTGAGATTGTCAGACTGAACACTCCACTTCCTCAGACTCTTTGTCAGACTGAACACTCCACTTCCTGAGTCTCTTTGTCAGACTGAAAACTCCAGTTCCTGAGAATTTCAGACTGAAGACTCCACTTACAGAGTCTCTTTGCCAGACTGAACACTCCACTTCCTCAGTCTCTTTGTCAGACTAAACACACCACTTCCTGAGTCTCTATGTCAGACTGAACAGTCCACTTCTTCAGTCTCTTTGTCAGACTGAACACTCCACTTCCAGAGTCTCTTTGTCAGACTGAACACTCCACTTCCAGAGTCTCTTTGTCAGACTTAACACTCCACTTCCTGAGATTGTCAGACTGAACACTCCACTTCCTCAGACTCTTTGCCAGACTGAACACTCCACTTCCTGAGTCTCTTTGCCAAACTGAACACTCCACTTACTGAGCCTCTTTGTCAGACTAAACACACCACTTCCTGAGTCTCTATGTCAGACTGAACACTCCACTTCCTCAGTCTCTTTGTCAGACTGAACACTCCACTTCCTGAGTCTCTATGTCAGACTGAACAATGCACTTCCTGAGAGTCTTTGTCAGACTGAACACTCCATTTCCTGATATGGTCAGACTGAACACTCCACTTCCAGTTACTGTCAGACTGAACACTTAACGTCCTGATACTCTTTCTCACACTGAACTCTCCAATTCCTGAGACTCTTTGTCAGACTGAACACTCCACTTCCCGGGAATGTCAGACTGAACACTCCACGTCCTGAGACTCTTTGTCAGACTTAACACTGCACTTCCTACGTCTCTTTGTCAGACTGAACGCTCCACTTCCTCAGTCTCTTTGTCAGACTAAACACACCACTTCCTGAGTCTCTATGTCAGACTGAACAGTCCACTTCTTCAGTCTCTTTGTCAGACTGAACACTCCACTTCCAGAGTCTCTTTGTCAGACTGAACACTCCACTTCCAGAGTCTCTTTGTCAGACTTAACACTCCACTTCCTGAGATTGTCAGACTGAACACTCCACTTCCTCAGACTCTTTGCCAGACTGAACACTCCACTTCCTGAGTCTCTTTGCCAAACTGAACACTCCACTTACTGAGCCTCTTTGTCAGACTAAACACACCACTTCCTGAGTCTCTATGTCAGACTGATCAATGCACTTCCTGAGAGTCTTTGTCAGACTGAACACTCCATTTCCTGATATGGTCAGACTGAACACTCCACTTCCAGTTACTGTCAGACTGAACACTTAACGTCCTGATACTCTTTCTCACACTGAACTCTCCAATTCCTGAGACTCTTTGTCAGACTGAACACTCCACTTCCTGGGAATGTCAGACTGAACACTCCACGTCCTAAGACTCTTTGTCAGACTTAACACTGCACTTCCTACGTCTCTTTGTCAGACTGAACGCTCCACTTGCTCAGACTCTTTGTCAGACTGAACACTCCACTTCCTGAGTCTCTTTGTCAGACTGAACACTGCACTTCCTGAGTCTCTTTGTCAGACTGAACACTCCACTTCCAGAGTCTCTTTGTCAGACTTAACACTCCACTTCCTGAGATTGTCAGACTGAACACTCCACTTCCTCAGACTCTTTGCCAGACTGAACACTCCACTTCCTGAGCCTCTGTGTCAGTCTGAACACTGCACTTCCTGATATTGTTAGACTGAACACTCCGCTTCCTGATATTGTCAGACTGAACACTCCGCTTCCATATATTGTCAGACTGAAAACTCCAGTTCCTGAGAATTTCAGACTGAAGACTCCACTTACAGAGTCTCTTTGTCAGACTAAACACACCACTTCCTGAGTCTCTATGTCAGACTGAACAGTCCACTTCTTCAGTCTCTTTGTCAGACTGAACACTCCACTTCCAGAGTCTCTTTGTCAGACTTAACACTCCACTTCCTGAGATTGTCAGACTGAACACTCCACTTCCTCAGACTCTTTGCCATACTGAACACTCCACTTCCTCAGTCTCTTTGTCAGACTGAACACTCCACTTCCTGAGTCTCTATGTCAGACTGAACAAAGCACTTCCTGAGAGTCTTTGTCAGACTGAACACTACATTTCCTGATATGGTCAGACTGAACACTCCACTTCCAGTTACTGTCAGACTGAGCACTTAACGTCCTGATACTCTTTCTCACACTGAACTCTCCAATTCCTGAGACTCTTTGACAGACTGAACACTCCACTTCCTGGGAATGTCAGACTGAACACTCCACGTCCTGAGACTCTTTGTCAGACTTAACACTGCACTTCCTACGTCTCTTTGTCAGACTGAACGCTCCACTTGCTCAGACTCTTTGTCAGACTGAACACTCCACTTCCTGAGTCTCTTTGTCAGACTGAACACTGCACTTCCTGAGTCTCTTTGTCAGACTGAACACTCCACTTCCAGAGTCTCTTTGTCAGACTTAACACTCCACTTCCTGAGATTGTCAGACTGAACACTCCACTTCCTCAGACTCTTTGCCAGACTGAACACTCCACTTCCTGAGCCTCTGTGTCAGTCTGAACACTGCACTTCCTGATATTGTTAGACTGAACACTCCGCTTCCTGATATTGTCAGACTGAACACTCCACTTCATGAGTCTCTTTGTCAGACTGAAAACTCCAGTTTCTGAGAATTTCAGACTGAAGACTCCACTTACAGAGTCTCTTTGTCAGACTAAACACACCACTTCCTGAGTCTCTATGTCAGACTGAACAGTCCACTTCTTCAGTCTCTTTGTGAGACTGAACACTCCACTTCCAGAGTCTCTTTGTCAGACTTAACACTCCACTTCCTGAGATTGTCAGAATGAACACTCCACTTCCGCAGACTCTTTGCCAGACTGAACACTCCACTTCCTGAGACTCTTTGCCAGACTGAACACACCACTTCCTGAGCCTCTGTGTCAGTCTGAACACAGTACTTCCTGATGTTGTTAGACTGAACACTCCGCTTCCTGATATTGTCAGACTGAACACTCCACTTCCTGAGACTCTTTGCCAGACTGAACACTCCACTTCCTGAGCCTCTTTGCCAGACTGAACAATCCACTTCCTGAGCCTCTGTGTCAGTCTGAACACTGCACTTCCTGATATTGTTAGACTGAACACTCCGCTTCCTGATATTGTCAGACTGAACACTCCACTTCCTGAGACTCTTTGCCAGACTGAACACTCCACTTCCTGAGCCTCTTTGCCAGACTGAACACTCCACTTCCTGAGCCTCTTTGTCCGACTGAACACTCCACTTCCTGAGTCTCTTTGCCAAACTGAACACTCCACTTACTGAGCCTCTTTGTCAGACTAAACACACCACTTCCTGAGTCTCTATGTCAGACTGAACACTCCACTTCCTCAGTCTCTTTGTCAGACTGAACACTCCACTTCCTCAGACTCTTTGTCAGACCCACCACTGCACTTCCTGAAAGTCTTTGTCAGACTGAACACTCCATTTCCTGATATGGTCAGACTGAACACTCCACTTCCAGTTACTGTCAGACTGAACACTTAACGTCCTGATACTCTTTCTCACACTGAACTCTCCAATTCCTCAGTCTCTTCGTCAGACTAAACACAACACTTCCTGAGTCTCTATGTCAGACTGAACAGTCCACTTCTTCAGTCTCTTTGTCAGACTGAACACTCCACTTCCAGAGTCTCTTTGTCAGCCTTAACACTCCACTTCCTGAGATTGTCAGACTGAACACTCCACTTCCTCAGACTCTTTGTCAGACTGAACACTCCACTTCCTGAGTCTCTTTGTCAGACTGAACAGTGCACTTCCTGAGATTGTCAGACTGAACACTCCACTTCCTCAGACTCTTTGCCAGACTGAACACTCCACTTCCTGAGACTCTTTGCCAGACTGAACACTCCACTTCCTGAGCCTCTGTGCCAGTCTGAACACTGCACTTCCTGAAATTGTTAGACTGAACACTCCGCTTCCTGATATTGTCAGACTGAACACTCCACTTCCTGAGACTCTTTGCCAGACTGAACACTCCACTTCCTGAGCCTCTGTGTCAGTCTGAACACTGCACTTCCTGATATTGTTAGACTGAACACACCGCGTCATGAGTCTCTCTGTCAGACTGAAAACTCCAGCTCCTGAGAATTTCAGACTGAAGACACCACTTACAGAGTCTCTTTGCCAGACTGAACACTCCACTTCCTCAGTCTCTTTGTCAGACTAAACACACCACTTCCTGAGTCTCTATGTCACACTGAACAGTCCACTTCTTCAGTCTCTTTGTCAGACTGAACACTCCACTTCCAGAGTCTCTTTGTCAGACTTAACACTCCACGTCCTGAGATTGTCAGACTGAACACTCCACTTCCTCAGACTCTTTGTCAGACTGAACACTCCACTTCCTGAGACTCTTTGTCAGACTGAACACTGCACTTCCTGAGTCTCTTTGTCAGACTGAACACTCCACTTCCAGAGTCTCTTTGACAGACTTAACACTCCACTTCCTGAGATTGTCAGACTGAACACTCCACTTCCTCAGACTCTTTGCCAGACTGAACACTCCACTTACTGAGTCTCTTTGTCCGACTGAGCACTCCACTTCCTGAGTCTCTTTGCCAAACTGAACACTACACTTACTGAGCCTCGTTGTCAGACTAAACACACCACTTCCTGTGTCTCTATGTCAGACTGAACACTCCACTTCCTCAGTCTCTTTGTCAGACTGAACACTCCACTTCCTCAGTCTCTTTGTCAGACTAAACACACCACTTCCTGAGTCTCTATGTCACACTGAACACTCCACTTCCTCAGACTCTTTGCCAGACTGAACACTCCACTTACTGAGCCTCTTTGTCAGACTGAACACTCCACTTCCTGAGTCTCTATGTCAGACTGAACACTCCACTTCCTGAGTCTCTTTGTCAGACTGAACACTCCACTTCCAGAGTCTCTTTGTCAGACTTAACACTCCACTTCCTGAGATTGTCAGACTGAACACTCCACTTCCTCAGACTCTTTGCCAGACTGAACACTCCACTTCCTGAGCCTCTGTGTCAGTCTGAACACTGCACTTCCTGATATTATTAGACTGAACACTCCGCTTCCTGATATTGTCAGACTGAACACTCCGCTTCATGAGTCTCTTTGTCAGACTGAAAACTCCAGTTCCTGAGAATTTCAGACTGAAGACTCCACTTACAGAGTCTCTTTGCCAGACTGAACACTCCACTTCCTCAGTCTCTTTGTCAGACTAAACACACCACTTCCTGAGTCTCTAGTCAGACTGAACAGTCCACTTCTTCAGTCTCTTTGTCAGACTGAACACTCCACATCCAGAGTCTCTTTGTCAGACTTAACACTCCACTTCCTGAGATTGTCAGACTGAACACTCCACTTCCTCAGACTCTTTGTCAGACTGAACACTCCACTTCCTGAGTCTCGTTGTCAGACTGAAAACTCCAGTTCCTGAGAATTTCAGACTGAAGACTCCACTTACAGAGTCTCTTTGCCAGACTGAACACTCCACTTCCTCAGTCTCTTTGTCAGACTAAACACTCCACTTCCAGAGTCTCTTTGTCAGACTGAACACTCCACTTCCAGAGTCTCTTTGTCAGACTTAACACTCCACTTCCTGAGATTGTCAGACTGAACACTCCACTTCCTCAGACTCTTTGCCAGACTGAACACTCCACTTCCTGAGTCTCTTTGCCAAACTGAACACTCCACTTTCTGAGCCTCTTTGTCAGACTAAACACACCACTTCCTGAGTCTCTATGTCAGACTGAACACTCCACTTCCTCAGTCTCTTTGTCAGACTGAACACTCCACTTCCTGAGTCTCTATGTCATACTGAACAATGCACTTCCTGAGAGTCTTTGTCAGACTGAACACTCCATTTCCTGATATGGTCAGACTGAACACTCCACTTCCAGTTACTGTCAGACTGAACACTTAACGTCCTGATACTCTTTCTCACACTGAACTCTCCAATTCCTGAGACTCTTTGTCAGACTGAACACTCCACTTCCTGGGAATGTCAGACTGAACACTCCACGTCCTGAGACTCTTTGTCAGACTTAACACTGCACTTCCTACGTCTCTTTGTCAGACTGAACGCTCCACTTGCTCAGGCTCTTTGTCAGACTTAGCACTCCACTTCCCGAGATTTTCAGACTGAACACTTCACGTCCTGAGACTCTTTGTCAGACTGAACACTGCACTTCCTCAGACACTTCGTCAGACTGAACACACCACGTACTGAGATTGTCAGTCTGAATAACTCCACTTCCTGGGTATCTTTATCAGACTAAACACTACACTTCCTGATTCTCTTTGTCAGACTGAACACTCTACTTCCTAAGTCTCTTTGCCAGACTGAACACTCCACTTCCTGAGATTGTCAGACTGAACACGCCACTTCCTGATATTGTCAGACTGAACACTCCACTTCCTGATATTGTCAGACTGAACACTCCACTTCCTGATATTGTCAGACTGAACACTCCTCTTCCCGAGTCTCTTTGTCAGACTGAACAGTCCACTTCTTCTGTCTCTTTGTCAGACTGAACACTCCACTTGCTCAGTCTCTTTGCCAGACTGAACACTCCACTTCCTGAGATTGTCAGACTGAACACGCCACTTCCTGATATTGTCAGACTGAACACTCCACTTCCTGATATTGTCAGACTGAACACTCCACTTCCTGATATTGTCAGACTGAACACTCCTCTTCCCGAGTCTCTTTGTCAGACTGAACAGTCCACTTCTTCAGTCTCTTTGTCAGACTGAACACTCCACTTCCAGAGTCTCTTTGTCAGACTTAACACTCCACTTCCTGAGATTGTCAGACTGAACACTCCACTTCCTCAGACTCTTTGTCAGACTGAACACTCCACATCCTGAGTCTCTTTGCCAGACTGAACACTCCACTTCCAGAGTCTCTTTGGCAGACTTAACACTCCACTTCCTGAGATTGTCAGACTGAACGCTCCACATCTTGAGACTCTTTGTCAGACTGAACACTGCACTTCCTCAGACTCACTGTCAGACTTAACTCTCCAGTTCCTGAGTCTCTTTGCAGACTGAACTCTCTACCTCCTGAGATTGTCAGCCTGAACACTCTACTTCCTGAGATTCTCAGACAGAACACTCCACGCCCTGAGAGTCTTTGTCAGACTGAACACTCCACGTCCTGAGACTCTTTGTCAGACTGAACACTCGACGCCCTTACAGTCTTTGTCAGACTAAACACTCCATTTCATGAGACAGTCAAACTGAACATTGCACTTCCTGTGAATTTCAGACTGAAGACTCAAATTACTGAGTCTCTTTGTCAGAGTAAACACTTAGACCTCCTGAGACTCTTTGTCAGACTGAACACTCCACTTCCCGAGTCTCTTTGTCAGACTGAAGAGTCCACTTCCTGAGACACTTTGTCAGACTGAATACTCCACTTCCTGAGTCTCTTTGTCAGACTGAACACTCCACTTCCTGAGTCTCTTTGTCAGACTGAACACTCCACTTCCCGAGTCTCTTTGTCCGAATGAACACCCCACCTCTTGTGTCTCTTTGTCAGATTGAACACTCCACTTCCTGAGTCTCTTTGTCAGACTGAACACTCCACTTCTTGAGTCTCTATGTGAGACGGAACACTCCACTTCCTGAGTCTCTTTGACAGACTGAACACTCCACTTTCTGAGAATTTCATACCGAAGACTCCACTTCCTGACTCTCTTTGTCAGACAGAACACTCCACTTCACGAGTCATTTTGTCCGATGGAACACCCCAACTCCTGTGTCTCTTTGTCAGACTGAACACTCGACTTCCTGAGACTGCCAGACTGAAAGCTGCACTCCCTGATATTGTCAGACTGAACATTTCACTCCCTGAGTCACTTTTCCAGACTAAACACTTCACATCCTGATATTGTCAGACTGAACACGCCACTTCCTGAATCTCTTTCTCAGACTGAACACTCCACTTACAGAGTCTCTTTGTCAGACTGAACACTCCACTTCCTGAAACTCTTTCTCAGACTGAACACTCCACCTCCTGAGTCTCTTTGCCAGACTGAACACTCCACTTCCTGAGTCTCTTTGTCAGATTGAAAACTATACTTCCCGAGGCTCTTTGTCCGAATGAACACCCCACCTCCTGTGTCTCTTTGTCAGATTGAACACTCCACTTACTGAGTCTCTTTGTCAGACTGAACTCTGCACTTGCTGAGATTGTCAGACTGAACACTCGACTTCCTGAGACTGCCGGACTGAAAGCTGCACTCCCTGATATTGTCAGACTGAACATTTCACTCCCTGAGTCTCTTTTCCAGACTAAACACTTCACATCCTGATATTGTCAGACTGAACACTCCACTTCCTGAATCTCTTTCTCAGACTGAACACTCCACTTCCTGAAACTCTTTGCCAGACTGAACACTCCACTTACTGAGTCTCTTTGTCAGACTGAACTCTCCACTTGCTGAGATTGTCAGACTGAACAATCCACTTCCTGAGTCTCTTTCTCAGACTGAACACTCCACCTCCTGAGTCTCTTTGTCAGACTGAACACTCCACTTCCAGAGTCTCTTTGTCAGACTTAACACTCCACTTCCTGAGATTGTCAGACTGAACACTCCACTTCCTCAGACTCTTTGTCAGACTGAACACTCCACATCCTGAGTCTCTTTGCCAGACTGAACACTCCACTTCCAGAGTCTCTTTGGCAGACTTAACACTCCACTTCCTGAGATTGTCAGACTGAACGCTCCACATCTTGAGACTCTTTGTCAGACTGAACACTGCACTTCCTCAGACTCACTGTCAGACTTAACTCTCCAGTTCCTGAGTCTCTTTGCAGACTGAACTCTCTACCTCCTGAGATTGTCAGCCTGAACACTCTACTTCCTGAGATTCTCAGACAGAACACTCCACGCCCTGAGAGTCTTTGTCAGACTGAACACTCCACGTCCTGAGACTCTTTGTCAGACTGAACACTCGACGCCCTTACAGTCTTTGTCAGACTAAACACTCCATTTCATGAGACAGTCAAACTGAACATTGCACTTCCTGTGAATTTCAGACTGAAGACTCAAATTACTGAGTCTCTTTGTCAGAGTAAACACTTAGACCTCCTGAGACTCTTTGTCAGACTGAACACTCCACTTCCCGAGTCTCTTTGTCAGACTGAAGAGTCCACTTCCTGAGACACTTTGTCAGACTGAATACTCCACTTCCTGAGTCTCTTTGTCAGACTGAACACTCCACTTCCTGAGTCTCTTTGTCAGACTGAACACTCCACTTCCCGAGTCTCTTTGTCCGAATGAACACCCCACCTCTTGTGTCTCTTTGTCAGATTGAACACTCCACTTCCTGAGTCTCTTTGTCAGACTGAACACTCCACTTCTTGAGTCTCTATGTGAGACGGAACACTCCACTTCCTGAGTCTCTTTGACAGACTGAACACTCCACTTTCTGAGAATTTCATACCGAAGACTCCACTTCCTGACTCTCTTTGTCAGACAGAACACTCCACTTCCCGAGTCATTTTGTCCGATGGAACACCCCAACTCCTGTGTCTCTTTGTCAGACTGAACACTCGACTTCCTGAGACTGCCAGACTGAAAGCTGCACTCCCTGATATTGTCAGACTGAACATTTCACTCCCTGAGTCACTTTTCCAGACTAAACACTTCACATCCTGATATTGTCAGACTGAACACGCCACTTCCTGAATCTCTTTCTCAGACTGAACACTCCACTTACAGAGTCTCTTTGTCAGACTGAACACTCCACTTCCTGAAACTCTTTCTCAGACTGAACACTCCACCTCCTGAGTCTCTTTGCCAGACTGAACACTCCACTTCCTGAGTCTCTTTGTCAGATTGAAAACTATACTTCCCGAGGCTCTTTGTCCGAATGAACACCCCACCTCCTGTGTCTCTTTGTCAGATTGAACACTCCACTTACTGAGTCTCTTTGTCAGACTGAACTCTGCACTTGCTGAGATTGTCAGACTGAACACTCGACTTCCTGAGACTGCCGGACTGAAAGCTGCACTCCCTGATATTGTCAGACTGAACATTTCACTCCCTGAGTCTCTTTTCCAGACTAAACACTTCACATCCTGATATTGTCAGACTGAACACTCCACTTCCTGAATCTCTTTCTCAGACTGAACACTCCACTTCCTGAAACTCTTTGCCAGACTGAACACTCCACTTACTGAGTCTCTTTGTCAGACTGAACTCTCCACTTGCTGAGATTGTCAGACTGAACAATCCACTTCCTGAATCTCTTTCTCAGACTGAACACTCCACCTCCTGAGTCTCTTTGTCAGACTGAACACTCCACCTCCTGAGTCTCTTTGTCAGATTGAACACTCCACTTATTGAGTCTCTTTGTCAGACTGAACACTTCACTTTCCGAGTCTCTTTGCCAGACTGAACACTCGACTTCCTTTATCTCTATGTGAGACTGTACACACCACTTCCTGAGTAACATTGTCAGACTTAACACACCACTTCCTGAGATTGTCAGACTGAACACTCCACTTCCTCAGACTCTTTGTCAGACTGAACACTCCACTTCCTGAGTCTCTTTGTCAGACTGAACACTGCACTTCCTGAGTCTCTTTGTCAGACTGAACACTCCACTTCCAGAGTCTCTTTGTCAGACTTAACACTCCACTTCCTGAGATTGTCAGACTGAACACTCCACTTCCTCAGACTCTTTGCCAGACTGAACACTCCACTTCCTGAGTCTCTTTGCCAAACTGAACACTCCACTTACTGAGCCTCTTTGTCAGACTAAACACACCACTTCCTGAGTCTCTATGTCAGACTGAACACTCCACTTCCTCAGTCTCTTTTTCAGACTGAACACTCCACTTCCTCAGACTCTTTGTCAGACTGAACACTCCACCTCCTGAGTCTCTTTGTCAGACTGAACTCTCCACTTGCTGAGATTGTCAGACTGAACAATCCACTTCCTGAATCTCTTTCTCAGACTGAACACTCCACCTCCTGAGTCTCTTTGTCAGACTGAACACTCCACCTCCTGAGTCTCTTTGTCAGATTGAACACTCCACTTATTGAGTCTCTTTGTCAGACTGAACACTTCACTTTCCGAGTCTCTTTGCCAGACTGAACACTCGACTTCCTTTATCTCTATGTGAGACTGTACACACCACTTCCTGAGTAACATTGTCAGACTTAACACACCACTTCCTGAGATTGTCAGACTGAACACTCCACTTCCTCAGACTCTTTGTCAGACTGAACACTCCACTTCCTGAGTCTCTTTGTCAGACTGAACACTGCACTTCCTGAGTCTCTTTGTCAGACTGAACACTCCACTTCCAGAGTCTCTTTGTCAGACTTAACACTCCACTTCCTGAGATTGTCAGACTGAACACTCCACTTCCTCAGACTCTTTGCCAGACTGAACACTCCACTTCCTGAGTCTCTTTGCCAAACTGAACACTCCACTTACTGAGCCTCTTTGTCAGACTAAACACACCACTTCCTGAGTCTCTATGTCAGACTGAACACTCCACTTCCTCAGTCTCTTTTTCAGACTGAACACTCCACTTCCTCAGACTCTTTGTCAGACCATCCACTGCACTTCCTGAGAGTCTTTGTCAGACTGAACACTCCATTTCCTGATATGGTCAGACTGAACACTCCACTTCCAGTTACTGTCAGACTGAACACTTAACGTCCTGATACTCTTTCTCACACTGAACTCTCCAATTCCTGAGACTCTTTGTCAGACTGAACACTCCACTTCCTGGGAATGTCAGACTGAACACTCCACGTCCTGAGACTCTTTGTCAGACTTAACACTGCACTTCCTAAGTCTCTCTGTCAGACTGAACGCTCCAATTGCTCAGCCTCTTTGTCAGACTAAACACACCACTTCCTGAGTCTTTATGTCAGACTGAACACTCCACTTCCTCAGGCTCTTTGTCAGACTTAGCACTCCACTTCCTGAGACTCTTTGTCAGACTGAACACTACACTTCCCGAGTCTCTTTGACAGACTGTTCAGTCCACTTCTTCAGACTCTTTGTCAGACTGAACACTCCACTTCCTGAGTCTCTTTGTCAGACTGAATGGTCCACTTCCTGAGACTCTTTGTCAGACTGAACACTACACTTCCCGAGTCTCTTTGTCAGACTGAACAGTCCACTTCTTCAGTCTCTTTGTCAGACTGAACACTCCACTTCCAGAGTCTCTTTGTCAGACTTAACACTCCACTTCCTGAGATTGTCAGACTGAACACTCCACTTCCTCAGACTCTTTGTCAGACTGAACACTCCACTTCCTGAGTCTCTTTGCCAGACTGAACACTCCACTTCCTGAGATTGTCAGACTGAACACGCCACTTCCTGATATTGTCAGACTGAACACTCCACTTCCTGATATTGTCAGACTGAACACTCCTCTTCCAGAGTCTCTTTGTCAGACTTAACACTCCACTTCCTGAGATTGTCAGACTGAACACTCCACGCCCTGAGAGTCTTTCTCAGACTGAACACTCCACGTCCTGAGACTCTTTGTCAGACTGAACACTCCACTTCCTGAGATTGTCAGACTGAACACTCCACTTCCTGAGACTCTTTGCCAGACTGAACACTCCACTTCCTGAGTCTCTTTGCCAGACTGAACACTCCACTTCCCGAGTCTCTATGTCAGACAGATCACTCCACTTCCTGAGATTGTCAGACTGAACGCTCCAAGTCTTGAGACTCTTTGTCAGACTGAACACTGCACTTCCTCAGACTCACTGTCAGACTTAACTCTCCAGTTCCTGAGTCTCTTTGCAGACTGAACTCTCTACCTCCTGAGATTGTCAGCCTGAACACTCTACTTCCTGAGATTGTCAGACTATACACTCCACTTCCTGAGTCTCTTTGCCAGACTGAATACTCCACTTCCTGAGTCTCTTTCTCAGACTGAACACTCCACCTCCTGAGTCTCTTTGCCAGACTGAACACTCCACTTCCTGAGTCTCTTTGTCAGACTGAACACTCCACTTCCTCAGTCTCTTTGTCAGACTGAACACTATACTTCCCGAGTCTCTTTGTCCGAATGAACACCCCACCTCCTGTGTCTCTTTGTCAGATTGAACACTCCACTTACTGAGTCTCTTTGTCAGACTGAACTCTGCACTTGCTGAGATTGTCAGACTGAACACTCGACTTCCTGAGACTGCCGGACTGAAAGCTGCACTCCTTGATATTGTCAGACTGAACATTTCACTCCCTGAGTCTCTTTTCCAGACTAAACACCACATCCTGATATTGTCAGACTGAACACTCCACTTCCTGAATCTCTTTCTCAGACTGAACACTCCACCTCCTGAAACTCTTTGTCAGACTGAACACTCCACCTCCTGAGTCTCTTTGCCAGACTGAACACTCCACTTACTGAGTCTCTTTGTCAGACTGAACTCTCCACTTGCTGAGATTGTCAGACTGAACAATCCACTTCCTGATATTGTCAGACGGAACACTCCACTTCCTGAATCTCTTTCTCAGACTGAACACTCCACCTCCTGAGTCTCTTTGTCAGACTGAACACTCCACCTCCTGTGTCTCTTTGTCAGATTGAACACTCCACCTCCTGTGTCTCTTTGTCAGATTGAACACTCCACTTATTGAGTCTCTTTGTCAGACTGAACACTTCACTTTCCGAGTCTCTTTGCCAGACTGAACACTCGACTTCCTTTATCACTATGTGAGACTGTACACACCACTTCCTGAGTAACATTGTCAGACTTAACACTCCACTTCCTGAGTCTCTTTCTCAGACTGAACACTCCACTTCCTGAGTCTCTTTGTCCGAATGAGCACTACACTTCCCGAGTCTCTTTGTCCGAATGAACACTCCAACTCCTGAGACTCTTTGTCAGACTGAACACTACACTTCCAGAGTCTCTTTGTCAGACTTAACACTCCACTTCCTGAGATTGTCAGACTGAACAGTCCACTTCCTCAGACTCTTTGTCAGACTGAACACTCCACTTCCTGAGTCTCTTTGTCAGACTGAACACTGCACTTCCTGAGTCTCTTTGTCAGACTGAACACTTCACTTCCAGAGTCTCTTTGTCAGACTTAACACTCCACTTCCTGAAATTGTCAGACTGAACACTCCACTTCCTCAGACTCTTTGCCAGACTGAACACTCCACTTCCTGAGTCTCTTTGCCAAACTGAACACTCCACTTACTGAGCCTCTTTGTCAGACTAAACACACCACTTCCTGAGTCTCTATGTCAGACTGAACACTCCACTTCCTCAGTCTCTTTTTCAGACTGAACACTCCACTTCCTCAGACTCTTTGTCAGACCGTCCACTGCACTTCCTGAGAGTCTTTGTCAGACTGAACACTCCATTTCCTGATATGGTCAGACTGAACACTCCACTTCCAGTTACTGTCAGACTGAACACTTAACGTCCTGATACTCTTTCTCACACTGAACTCTCCAATTCCTGAGACTCTTTGTCAGACTGAACACTCCACTTCCTGGGAATGTCAGACTGAACACTCCACGTCCTGAGACTCTTTGTCAGACTTAACACTGAACTTCCTACGTCTCTTTATCAGACTGAACGCTCCATTTCATGAGACAGTCAAACTGAACATTGCACTTCCTGTGAATTTCAGACTGAAGACTCAAATTACTGAGTCTCTTTGTCAGAGTAAACACTTAGACCTCCTGAGACTCTTTGTCAGACTGAACACTCCACTTCCCGAGTCTCTTTGTCAGACTGAAGAGTCCACTTCCTGAGACACTTTGTCAGACTGAATACTCCACTTCCTGAGTCTCTTTGTCAGACTGAACACTCCACTTCCTGAGTCTCTTTGTCAGACTGAACACTCCACTTCCCGAGTCTCTTTGTCCGAATGAACACCCCACCTCTTGTGTCTCTTTGTCAGATTGAACACTCCACTTCCTGAGTCTCTTTGTCAGACTGAACACTCCACTTCTTGAGTCTCTATGTGAGACGGAACACTCCACTTCCTGAGTCTCTTTGACAGACTGAACACTCCACTTTCTGAGAATTTCATACCGAAGACTCCACTTCCTGACTCTCTTTGTCAGACAGAACACTCCACTTCCCGAGTCATTTTGTCCGATGGAACACCCCAACTCCTGTGTCTCTTTGTCAGACTGAACACTCGACTTCCTGAGACTGCCAGACTGAAAGCTGCACTCCCTGATATTGTCAGACTGAACATTTCACTCCCTGAGTCACTTTTCCAGACTAAACACTTCACATCCTGATATTGTCAGACTGAACACGCCACTTCCTGAATCTCTTTCTCAGACTGAACACTCCACTTACAGAGTCTCTTTGTCAGACTGAACACTGCACTTCCTGAAACTCTTTCTCAGACTGAACACTCCACCTCCTGAGTCTCTTTGCCAGACTGAACACTCCACTTCCTGAGTCTCTTTGTCAGATTGAAAACTATACTTCCCGAGGCTCTTTGTCCGAATGAACACCCCACCTCCTGTGTCTCTTTGTCAGATTGAACACTCCACTTACTGAGTCTCTTTGTCAGACTGAACTCTGCACTTGCTGAGATTGTCAGACTGAACACTCGACTTCCTGAGACTGCCGGACTGAAAGCTGCACTCCCTGATATTGTCAGACTGAACATTTCACTCCCTGAGTCTCTTTTCCAGACTAAACACTTCACATCCTGATATTGTCAGACTGAACACTCCACTTCCTGAGTCTCTTTGTCAGATTGAAAACTATACTTCCCGAGGCTCTTTGTCCGAATGAACACCCCACCTCTTGTGTCTCTTTGTCAGATTGAACACTCCACTTCCTGAGTCTCTTTGTCAGACTGAACACTCCACTTCTTGAGTCTCTATGTGAGACGGAACACTCCACTTCCTGAGTCTCTTTGACAGACTGAACACTCCACTTTCTGAGAATTTCATACCGAAGACTCCACTTCCTGACTCTCTTTGTCAGACAGAACACTCCACTTCCCGAGTCATTTTGTCCGATGGAACACCCCAACTCCTGTGTCTCTTTGTCAGACTGAACACTCGACTTCCTGAGACTGCCAGACTGAAAGCTGCACTCCCTGATATTGTCAGACTGAACATTTCACTCCCTGAGTCACTTTTCCAGACTAAACACTTCACATCCTGATATTGTCAGACTGAACACGCCACTTCCTGAATCTCTTTCTCAGACTGAACACTCCACTTACAGAGTCTCTTTGTCAGACTGAACACTCCACTTCCTGAAACTCTTTCTCAGACTGAACACTCCACCTCCTGAGTCTCTTTGCCAGACTGAACACTCCACTTCCTGAGTCTCTTTGTCAGATTGAAAACTATACTTCCCGAGGCTCTTTGTCCGAATGAACACCCCACCTCCTGTGTCTCTTTGTCAGATTGAACACTCCACTTACTGAGTCTCTTTGTCAGACTGAACTCTGCACTTGCTGAGATTGTCAGACTGAACACTCGACTTCCTGAGACTGCCGGACTGAAAGCTGCACTCCCTGATATTGTCAGACTGAACATTTCACTCCCTGAGTCTCTTTTCCAGACTAAACACTTCACATCCTGATATTGTCAGACTGAACACTCCACTTCCTGAATCTCTTTCTCAGACTGAACACTCCACTTCCTGAAACTCTTTGCCAGACTGAACACTCCACTTACTGAGTCTCTTTGTCAGACTGAACTCTCCACTTGCTGAGATTGTCAGACTGAACAATCCACTTCCTGAATCTCTTTCTCAGACTGAACACGCCACCTCCTGAGTCTCTTTGTCAGACTGAACACTCCACCTCCTGAGTCTCTTTGTCAGATTGAACACTCCACTTATTGAGTCTCTTTGTCAGACTGAACACTTCACTTTCCGAGTCTCTTTGCCAGACTGAACACTCGACTTCCTTTATCTCTATGTGAGACTGTACACACCACTTCCTGAGTAACATTGTCAGACTTAACACTCCACTTCCTGAGTCTCTTTCTCAGACTGAACACTCCACTTCCTGAGTCTCTTTGTCCGAATGAACACTACACTTCCCGAGTCTCTTTGTCCGAATGAACACTCCACATCCCGAGACTCTTTGTCAGACTGAACACTACACTTCCAGAGTCTCTTTGTCAGACTTAACACACCACTTCCTGAGATTGTCAGACTGAACACTCCACTTCCTCAGACTCTTTGTCAGACTGAACACTCCACTTCCTGAGTCTCTTTGTCAGACTGAACACTGCACTTCCTGAGTCTCTTTGTCAGACTCAACACTCCACTTCCAGAGTCTCTTTGTCAGACTTAACACTCCACTTCCTGAGATTGTCAGACTGAACACTCCACTTCCTCAGACTCTTTGCCAGACTGAACACTCCACTTCCTGAGTCTCTTTGCCAAACTGAACACTCCACTTACTGAGCCTCTTTGTCAGACTAAACACACTACTTCCTGAGTCTCTATGTCAGACTGAACACTCCACTTCCTCAGTCTCTTTGTCAGACTGAACACTCCACTTCCTCAGACTCTTTGTCAGACTAAACACACCACTTCCTGAGTCTCTATGTCAGACTGAACACTCCACTTCCTCAGTCTCTTTGTCAGACTGAACACTCCATTTCATGAGACAGTCAAACTGAACATTGCACTTCCTGTGAATTTCAGACTGAAGACTCAAATTACTGAGTCTCTTTGTCAGAGTAAACACTTAGACCTCCTGAGACTCTTTGTCAGACTGAACACTCCACTTCCCGAGTCTCTTTGTCAGACTGAAGAGTCCACTTCCTGAGACACTTTGTCAGACTGAATACTCCACTTCCTGAGTCTCTTTGTCAGACTGAACACTCCACTTCCTGAGTCTCTTTGTCAGACTGAACACTCCACTTCCCGAGTCTCTTTGTCCGAATGAACACCCCACCTCTTGTGTCTCTTTGTCAGATTGAACACTCCACTTCCTGAGTCTCTTTGTCAGACTGAACACTCCACTTCTTGAGTCTCTATGTGAGACGGAACACTCCACTTCCTGAGTCTCTTTGACAGACTGAACACTCCACTTTCTGAGAATTTCATACCGAAGACTCCACTTCCTGACTCTCTTTGTCAGACAGAACACTCCACTTCCCGAGTCATTTTGTCCGATGGAACACCCCAACTCCTGTGTCTCTTTGTCAGACTGAACACTCGACTTCCTGAGACTGCCAGACTGAAAGCTGCACTCCCTGATATTGTCAGACTGAACATTTCACTCCCTGAGTCACTTTTCCAGACTAAACACTTCACATCCTGATATTGTCAGACTGAACACGCCACTTCCTGAATCTCTTTCTCAGACTGAACACTCCACTTACAGAGTCTCTTTGTCAGACTGAACACTGCACTTCCTGAAACTCTTTCTCAGACTGAACACTCCACCTCCTGAGTCTCTTTGCCAGACTGAACACTCCACTTCCTGAGTCTCTTTGTCAGATTGAAAACTATACTTCCCGAGGCTCTTTGTCCGAATGAACACCCCACCTCCTGTGTCTCTTTGTCAGATTGAACACTCCACTTACTGAGTCTCTTTGTCAGACTGAACTCTGCACTTGCTGAGATTGTCAGACTGAACACTCGACTTCCTGAGACTGCCGGACTGAAAGCTGCACTCCCTGATATTGTCAGACTGAACATTTCACTCCCTGAGTCTCTTTTCCAGACTAAACACTTCACATCCTGATATTGTCAGACTGAACACTCCACTTCCTGAGTCTCTTTGTCAGATTGAAAACTATACTTCCCGAGGCTCTTTGTCCGAATGAACACCCCACCTCTTGTGTCTCTTTGTCAGATTGAACACTCCACTTCCTGAGTCTCTTTGTCAGACTGAACACTCCACTTCTTGAGTCTCTATGTGAGACGGAACACTCCACTTCCTGAGTCTCTTTGACAGACTGAACACTCCACTTTCTGAGAATTTCATACCGAAGACTCCACTTCCTGACTCTCTTTGTCAGACAGAACACTCCACTTCCCGAGTCATTTTGTCCGATGGAACACCCCAACTCCTGTGTCTCTTTGTCAGACTGAACACTCGACTTCCTGAGACTGCCAGACTGAAAGCTGCACTCCCTGATATTGTCAGACTGAACATTTCACTCCCTGAGTCACTTTTCCAGACTAAACACTTCACATCCTGATATTGTCAGACTGAACACGCCACTTCCTGAATCTCTTTCTCAGACTGAACACTCCACTTACAGAGTCTCTTTGTCAGACTGAACACTCCACTTCCTGAAACTCTTTCTCAGACTGAACACTCCACCTCCTGAGTCTCTTTGCCAGACTGAACACTCCACTTCCTGAGTCTCTTTGTCAGATTGAAAACTATACTTCCCGAGGCTCTTTGTCCGAATGAACACCCCACCTCCTGTGTCTCTTTGTCAGATTGAACACTCCACTTACTGAGTCTCTTTGTCAGACTGAACTCTGCACTTGCTGAGATTGTCAGACTGAACACTCGACTTCCTGAGACTGCCGGACTGAAAGCTGCACTCCCTGATATTGTCAGACTGAACATTTCACTCCCTGAGTCTCTTTTCCAGACTAAACACTTCACATCCTGATATTGTCAGACTGAACACTCCACTTCCTGAATCTCTTTCTCAGACTGAACACTCCACTTCCTGAAACTCTTTGCCAGACTGAACACTCCACTTACTGAGTCTCTTTGTCAGACTGAACTCTCCACTTGCTGAGATTGTCAGACTGAACAATCCACTTCCTGAATCTCTTTCTCAGACTGAACACGCCACCTCCTGAGTCTCTTTGTCAGACTGAACACTCCACCTCCTGAGTCTCTTTGTCAGATTGAACACTCCACTTATTGAGTCTCTTTGTCAGACTGAACACTTCACTTTCCGAGTCTCTTTGCCAGACTGAACACTCGACTTCCTTTATCTCTATGTGAGACTGTACACACCACTTCCTGAGTAACATTGTCAGACTTAACACTCCACTTCCTGAGTCTCTTTCTCAGACTGAACACTCCACTTCCTGAGTCTCTTTGTCCGAATGAACACTACACTTCCCGAGTCTCTTTGTCCGAATGAACACTCCACATCCCGAGACTCTTTGTCAGACTGAACACTACACTTCCAGAGTCTCTTTGTCAGACTTAACACACCACTTCCTGAGATTGTCAGACTGAACACTCCACTTCCTCAGACTCTTTGTCAGACTGAACACTCCACTTCCTGAGTCTCTTTGTCAGACTGAACACTGCACTTCCTGAGTCTCTTTGTCAGACTCAACACTCCACTTCCAGAGTCTCTTTGTCAGACTTAACACTCCACTTCCTGAGATTGTCAGACTGAACACTCCACTTCCTCAGACTCTTTGCCAGACTGAACACTCCACTTCCTGAGTCTCTTTGCCAAACTGAACACTCCACTTACTGAGCCTCTTTGTCAGACTAAACACACCACTTCCTGAGTCTCTATGTCAGACTGAACACTCCACTTCCTCAGTCTTTTTTTCAGACTGAACACTCCACTTCCTCAGACTCTTTGTCAGACCGTCCACTGCACTTCCTGAGAGTCTTTGTCAGACTGAACACTCCATTTCCTGATATGGTCAGACTGAACACTCCACTTCCAGTTACTGTCAGACTGAACACTGAACGTCCTGATACTCTTTCTCACACTGAACTCTCCAATTCCTGAGACTCTTTGTCAGACTGAACACTCCACTTCCTGGGAATGTCAGACTGAACACTCCACGTCCTGAAACTCCTTGTCAGATTTAACACTGCACTTCCTAAGTCTCTCTGTCAGACTGAACGCTCCAATTGCTCAGCCTCTTTGTCAGACTAAACACACCACTTCCTGAGTCTTTATGTCAGACTGAACACTCCACTTCCTCAGGCTCTTTGTCAGACTTAGCACTCCACTTCCTGAGACTCTTTGTCAGACTGAACACTACACTTCCCGAGTCTCTTTGACAGACTGTACAGTCCACTTCTTCAGACTCTTTGTCAGAGTGAACACTCCACTTCCTGAGTCTCTTTGTCAGACTGAATGGTCCACTTCCTGAGACTCTTTGTCAGACTGAACACTACACTTCCCGAGTCTCTTTGTCAGACTGAACAGTCCACTTCTTCAGTCTCTTTGTCAGACTGAACACTCCACTTCCAGAGTCTCTTTGTCAGACTTAACACTCCACTTCCTGAGATTGTCAGACTGAACACTCCACTTCCTCAGACTCTTTGTCAGACTGAACACTCCACTTCCTGAGTCTCTTTGCCAGACTGAACACTCCACTTCCTGAGATTGTCAGACTGAACACGCCACTTCCTGATATTGTCAGACTGAACACTCCACTTCCTGATATTGTCAGACTGAACACTCCTCTTCCAGAGTCTCTTTGTCAGACTTAACACTCCACTTCCTGAGATTGTCAGACTGAACACTCCACGCCCTGAGAGTCTTTCTCAGACTGAACACTCCACGTCCTGAGACTCTTTGTCAGACTGAACACTCCACTTCCTGAGATTGTCAGACTGAACACTCCACTTCCTGAGACTCTTTGCCAGACTGAACACTCCACTTCCTGAGTCTCTTTGCCAGACTGAACACTCCACTTCCCGAGTCTCTATGTCAGACAGATCACTCCACTTCCTGAGATTGTCAGACTGAACGCTCCAAGTCTTGAGACTCTTTGTCAGACTGAACACTGCACTTCCTCAGACTCACTGTCAGACTTAACTCTCCAGTTCCTGAGTCTCTTTGCAGACTGAACTCTCTACCTCCTGAGATTGTCAGCCTGAACACTCTACTTCCTGAGATTCTCAGACAGAACACTCCACGCCCTGAGAGTCTTTGTCAGACTGAACACTCCACGTCCTGAGACTCTTTGTCAGACTGAACACTCGACGCCCTTACAGTCTTTGTCAGACTAAACACTCCATTTCATGAGACAGTCAAACTGAACATTGCACTTCCTGTGAATTTCAGACTGAAGACTCAAATTACTGAGTCTCTTTGTCAGAGTAAACACTTAGACCTCCTGAGACTCTTTGTCAGACTGAACACTCCACTTCCCGAGTCTCTTTGTCAGACTGAAGAGTCCACTTCCTGAGACACTTTGTCAGACTGAATACTCCACTTCCTGAGTCTCTTTGTCAGACTGAACACTCCACTTCCTGAGTCTCTTTGTCAGACTGAACACTCCACTTCCCGAGTCTCTTTGTCCGAATGAACACCCCACCTCTTGTGTCTCTTTGTCAGATTGAACACTCCACTTCCCGAGACTCTTTGTCAGACTGAACACTACACTTCCAGAGTCTCTTTGTCAGACTTAACACACCACTTCCTGAGATTGTCAGACTGAATACTCCACTTCCTGAGACACTTTGTCAGACTGAATACTCCACTTCCTGAGTCTCTTTGTCAGACTGAACACTCCACTTCCTGAGTCTCTTTGTCAGACTGAACACTCCACTTCCCGAGTCTCTTTGTCCGAATGAACACCCCACCTCTTGTGTCTCTTTGTCAGATTGAACACTCCACTTCCTGAGTCTCTTTGTCAGACTTAACACTCCACTTCCTGAGATTGTCAGACTGAACACTCCACTTCCTCAGACTCTTTGCCAGACTGAACACTCCACTTCCTGAGTCTCTTTGCCAAACTGAACACTCCACTTACTGAGCCTCTTTGTCAGACTAATCACACCACTTCCTGAGTCTCTATGTCAGACTGAACACTCCACTTCCTCAGTCTCTTTTTCAGACTGAACACTCCACTTCCTCAGACTCTTTGTCAGACCGTCCACTGCACTTCCTGAGAGTCTTTGTCAGACTGAACACTCCATTTCCTGATATGGTCAGACTGAACACTCCACTTCCAGTTACTGTCAGACTGAACACTTAACGTCCTGATACTCTTTCTCACACTGAACTCTCCAATTCCTGAGACTCTTTGTCAGACTGAACACTCCACTTCCTGGGAATGTCAGACTGAACACTCCACGTCCTGAGACTCTTTGTCAGACTTAACACTGCACTTCCTAAGTCTCTCTGTCAGACTGAACGCTCCACTTGCTCAGCCTCTTTGTCAGACTAAACACACCACTTCCTGAGTCTTTATGTCAGACTGAACACTCCACTTCCTCAGGCTCTTTGTCAGACTTAGCACTCCACTTCCTGAGACTCTTTGTCAGACTGAACACTACACTTCCCGAGTCTCTTTGTCAGACTGTACAGTCCACTTCTTCAGACTCTTTGTCAGACTGAACACTCCACTTCCTGAGTCTCTTTGTCAGACTGAATGGTCCACTTCCTGAGACTCTTTGTCAGACTGAACACTACACTTCCCGAGTCTCTTTGTCAGACTGAACAGTCCACTTCTTCAGTCTCTTTGTCAGACTGAACACTCCACTTCCAGAGTCTCTTTGTCAGACTTAACACTCCACTTCCTGAGATTGTCAGACTGAACACTCCACTTCCTCAGACTCTTTGTCAGACTGAACACTCCACTTCCTGAGTCTCTTTGCCAGACTGAACACTCCACTTCCTGAGATTGTCAGACTGAACACGCCACTTCCTGATATTGTCAGACTGAACACTCCACTTCCTGATATTGTCAGACTGAACACTCCTCTTCCAGAGTCTCTTTGTCAGACTTAACACTCCACTTCCTGAGATTGTCAGACTGAACACTCCACGCCCTGAGAGTCTTTCTCAGACTGAACACTCCACGTCCTGAGACTCTTTGTCAGACTGAACACTCCACTTCCAGAGTCTCTTTGGCAGACTTAACACTCCACTTCCTGAGATTGTCAGACTGAACGCTCCATGTCTTGAGACTCTTTGTCAGACTGAACACTGCACTTCCTCAGACTCACTGTCAGACTTAACTCTCCAGTTCCTGAGTCTCTTTGCAGACTGAACTCTCTACCTCCTGAGATTGTCAGCCTGAGCACTCTACTTCCTGAGATTGTCAGACAGAACACTCCACGCCCTGAGAGTCTTTGTCAGACTGAACACTCCACGTCCTGAGAGTCTTTGTCAGACTGAACACTCCACGCCCTGACAGTCTTTGTCAGACTGAACACTCCACGTCCTGAGACTCTTTCTCAGACTGAACACTCCACTTCCTGAGTCTCTTTGCCAGACTGAACACTCCACTTCCTGAGTCTCTTTGTCAGACTGAACACTATACTTCCCGAGTCTCTTTGTCCGAATGAACACCCCACCTCTTGTGTCTCGTTGTCAGATTGAACACTCCACTTACTGAGTCTCTTTGTCAGACTGAACTCTGCACTTGCTGAGATTGTCAGACTGAACACTCGACTTCCTGAGACTGCCGGACTGAAAGCTGCACTCCCTGATATTGTCAGACTGAACATTTCACTCCCTGAGTCTCTTTTCCAGACTAAACACTTCACATCCTGATATTGTCAGACTGAACACTCCACTTCCTGAATCTCTTTCTCAGACTGAACACTCCACCTCCTGAGTCTCTTTGTCAGACTGAACACTCCACCTCCTGAGTCTCTTTGTCAGATTGAACACTCCACTTATTGAGTCTCTTTGTCAGACTGAACACTTCACTTTCCGAGTCTCTTTGCCAGACTGAACACTCGACTTCCTTTATCTCTATGTGAGACTGTACACACCACTTCCTGAGTAACATTGTCAGACTTAACACTCCACTTCCTGAGTCTCTTTCTCAGACTGAACACTCCACTTCCTGAGTCTCTTTGTCCGAATGAACACTACACTTCCCGAGTCTCTTTGTCCGAATGAACACTCCAACTCCTGAGACTCTTTGTCAGACTGAACACTCCACTTCCCGAGTCTCTTTGTCAGACTGAACACTACAACTCCTGAGACTCTTTGTCAGACTGAACACTACACTTCCAGAGTCTCCTTGTCAGACTTAACACTCCACTTCCTGAGATTGTCAGACTGAACACTCCACTTCCTCAGACTCTTTGTCAGACTGAACACTACACTTCCCGAGTGTCTTTGTCAGACTGTACAGTCCACTTCTTCAGACTCTTTGTCAGACTGAACACTCCACTTCCTGAGTCTCTTTGTCAGACTGAATGGTCCACTTCCTGAGACTCTTTGTCAGACTGAACACTACACTTCCCGAGTCTCTTTGTCAGACTGAACAGTCCACTTCTTCAGTCTCTTTGTCAGACTGAACACTCCACTTCCAGAGTCTCTTTGTCAGACTTAACACTCCACTTCCTGAGATTGTCAGACTGAACACTCCACTTCCTCAGACTCTTTGTCAGACTGAACACTCCACTTCCTGAGTCTCTTTGCCAGACTGAACACTCCACTTCCTGAGATTGTCAGACTGAACACGCAACTTCCTGATATTGTCAGACTGAACACTCCACTTCCTGATATTGTCAGACTGAACACTCCTCTTCCAGAGTCTCTTTGTCAGACTTAACACTCCACTTCCTGAGATTGTCAGACTGAACACTCCACGCCCTGAGAGTCTTTCTCAGACTGAACACTCCACGTCCTGAGACTCTTTGTCAGACTGAACACTCCACTTCCTGAGATTGTCAGACTGAACACTCCACTTCCTGAGACTCTTTGCCAGACTGAACACTCCACTTCCTGAGTCTCTTTGCCAGACTGAACACTCCACTTCCCGAGTCTCTATGTCAGACAGATCACTCCACTTCCTGAGATTGTCAGACTGAACGCTCCAAGTCTTGAGACTCTTTGTCAGACTAAACACTGCACTTCCTCAGACTCACTGTCAGACTTAACTCTCCAGTTCCTGAGTCTCTTTGCAGACTGAACTCTCTACCTCCTGAGATTGTCAGCCTGAACACTCTACTTCCTGAGATTGTCAGACTATACACTCCACTTCCTGAGTCTCTTTGCCAGACTGAATACTCCACTTCCTGAGTCTCTTTCTCAGACTGAACACTCCACCTCCTGAGTCTCTTTGCCAGACTGAACACTCCACTTCCTGAGTCTCTTTGTCAGACTGAACACTCCACTTCCTCAGTCTCTTTGTCAGACTGAACACTATACTTCCCGAGTCTCTTTGTCCGAATGAACACCCCACCTCCTGTGTCTCTTTGTCAGATTGAACACTCCACTTACTGAGTCTCTTTCTCAGACTGAACTCTGCACTTGCTGAGATTGTCAGACTGAACACTCGAATTCCTGAGACTGCCGGACTGAAAGCTGCACTCCTTGATATTGTCAGACTGAACATTTCACTCCCTGAGTCTCTTGTCCAGACTAAACACCACATCCTGATATTGTCAGACTGAACACCCCACTTCCTGAATCTCTTTCTCAGACTGTACACTCCACCTCCTGAAACTCTTTGTCAGACTGAACACTCCACCTCCTGAGTCTCTTTGCCAGACTGAACACGCCACTTACTGAGTCTCTTTGTCAGACTGAACTCTCCACTTGCTGAGATTGTCAGACTGAACAATCCACTTCCTGATATTGTCAGACGGAACACTCCACTTCCTGAATCTCTTTCTCAGACTGAACACTCCACCTCCTGAGTCTCTTTGTCAGACTGAACACTCCACCTCCTGTGTCTCTTTGTCAGATTGAACACTCCACCTCCTGTGTCTCTTTGTCAGATTGAACACTCCACTTATTGAGTCTCTTTGTCAGACTGAACACTTCACTTTCCGAGTCTCTTTGCCAGACTGAACACTCGACTTCCTTTATCACTATGTGAGACTGTACACACCACTTCCTGAGTAACATTGTCAGACTTAACACTCCACTTCCTGAGTCTCTTTCTCAGACTGAACACTCCACTTCCTGAGTCTCTTTGTCCGAATGAACACTACACTTCCCGAGTCTCTTTGTCCGAATGAACACTCCAACTCCTGAGACTCTTTGTCAGACTGAACACTACACTTCCAGAGTCTCTTTGTCAGACTTAACACTCCACTTCCTGAGATTGTCAGACTGAACAGTCCACTTCCTCAGACTCTTTGTCAGACTGAACACTCCACTTCCTGAGTCTCTTTGTCAGACTGAACACTGCACTTCCTGAGTCTCTTTGTCAGACTGAACACTTCACTTCCAGAGTCTCTTTGTCAGACTTAACACTCCACTTCCTGAGATTGTCAGACTGAACACTCCACTTCCTCAGACTCTTTGCCAGACTGAACACTCCACTTCCTGAGTCTCTTTGCCAAACTGAACACTCCACTTACTGAGCCTCTTTGTCAGACTAAACACACCACTTCCTGAGTCTCTATGTCAGACTGAACACTCCACTTCCTCAGTCTCTTTTTCAGACTGAACACTCCACTTCCTCAGACTCTTTGTCAGACCGTCCACTGCACTTCCTGAGAGTCTTTGTCAGACTGAACACTCCATTTCCTGATATGGTCAGACTGAACACTCCACTTCCAGTTACTGTCAGACTGAACACTTAACGTCCTGATACTCTTTCTCACACTGAACTCTCCAATTCCTGAGACTCTTTGTCAGACTGAACACTCCACTTCCTGGGAATGTCAGACTGAACACTCCACGTCCTGAGACTCTTTGTCAGACTTAACACTGCACTTCCTAAGTCTCTCTGTCAGACTGAACGCTCCACTTGCTGATATTGTCAGACTGAACACTCCTCTTCCAGAGTCTCTTTGTCAGACTTAACACTCCACTTCCTGAGATTGTCAGACTGAACACTCCACGCCCTGAGAGTCTTTCTCAGACTGAACACTCCACGTCCTGAGACTCTTTGTCAGACTGAACACTCCACTTCCTGAGATTGTCAGACTGAACACTCCACTTCCTGAGACTCTTTGCCAGACTGAACACTCCACTTCCTGAGTCTCTTTGTCAGACTGAACACTCCACCTCCTGAGTCTCTTTGTCAGATTGAACACTCCACTTATTGAGTCTCTTTGTCAGACTGAACACTTCACTTTCCGAGTCTCTTTGCCAGACTGAACACTCGACTTCCTTTATCTCTATGTGAGACTGTACACACCACTTCCTGAGTAACATTGTCAGACTTAACACTGCACTTCCTAAGTCTCTCTGTCAGACTGAACGCTCCACTTCCTGATATTGTCAGACTGAACACTCCACTTCCTGATATTGTCAGACTGAACACTCCTCTTCCAGAGTCTCTTTGTCAGACTTAACACTCCACTTCCTGAGATTGTCAGACTGAACACTCCACGCCCTGAGAGTCTTTCTCAGACTGAACACTCCACGTCCTGAGACTCTTTGTCAGACTGAACACTCCACTTCCTGAGATTGTCAGACTGAACACTCCACTTCCTGAGACTCTTTGCCAGACTGAACACTCCACTTCCTGAGTCTCTTTGCCAGACTGAACACTCGACTTCCTTTATCTCTATGTGAGACTGTACACACCACTTCCTGAGTAACATTGTCAGACTTAACACTCCACTTCCTGAGTCTCTTTCTCAGACTGAACACTCCACTTCCTGAGTCTCTTTGTCCGAATGAACACTACACTTCCCGAGTCTCTTTGTCCGAATGAACACTCCAACTCCTGAGACTCTTTGTCAGACTGAACACTCCACTTCCCGAGTCTCTTTGTCAGACTGAACACTACAACTCCTGAGACTCTTTGTCAGACTGAACACTACACTTCCAGAGTCTCCTTGTCAGACTTAACACTCCACTTCCTGAGATTGTCAGACTGAACACTCCACTTCCTCAGACTCTTTGTCAGACTGAACACTACACTTCCCGAGTCTCTTTTTCAGACTGTACAGTCCACTTCTTCAGACTCTTTGTCAGACTGAACACTCCACTTCCTGAGTCTCTTTGTCAGACTGAATGGTCCACTTCCTGAGACTCTTTGTCAGACTGAACACTACACTTCCCGAGTCTCTTTGTCAGACTGAACAGTCCACTTCTTCAGTCTCTTTGTCAGACTGAACACTCCACTTCCAGAGTCTCTTTGTCAGACTTAACACTCCACTTCCTGAGATTGTCAGACTGAACACTCCACTTCCTCAGACTCTTTGTCAGACTGAACACTCCACTTCCTGAGTCTCTTTGCCAGACTGAACACTCCACTTCCTGAGATTGTCAGACTGAACACGCCACTTCCTGATATTGTCAGACTGAACACTCCACTTCCTGATATTGTCAGACTGAACACTCCTCTTCCAGAGTCTCTTTGTCAGACTTAACACTCCACTTCCTGAGATTGTCAGACTGAACACTCCACGCCCTGAGAGTCTTTCTCAGACTGAACACTCCACGTCCTGAGACTCTTTGTCAGACTGAACACTCCACTTCCTGAGATTGTCAGACTGAACACTCCACTTCCTGAGACTCTTTGCCAGACTGAACACTCCACTTCCTGAGTCTCTTTGCCAGACTGAACACTCCACTTCCCGAGTCTCTATGTCAGACAGATCACTCCACTTCCTGAGATTGTCAGACTGAACGCTCCAAGTCTTGAGACTCTTTGTCAGACTAAACACTGCACTTCCTCAGACTCACTGTCAGACTTAACTCTCCAGTTCCTGAGTCTCTTTGCAGACTGAACTCTCTACCTCCTGAGATTGTCAGCCTGAACACTCTACTTCCTGAGATTGTCAGACTATACACTCCACTTCCTGAGTCTCTTTGCCAAACTGAACACTCCACTTACTGAGCCTCTTTGTCAGACTAAACACACCACTTCCTGAGTCTCTATGTCAGACTGAACACTCCACTTCCTCAGTCTCTTTTTCAGACTGAACACTCCACTTCCTCAGACTCTTTGTCAGACCGTCCACTGCACTTCCTGAGAGTCTTTGTCAGACTGAACACTCCATTTCCTGATATGGTCAGACTGAACACTCCACTTCCAGTTACTGTCAGACTGAACACTTAACGTCCTGATACTCTTTCTCACACTGAACTCTCCAATTCCTGAGACTCTTTGTCAGACTGAACACTCCACTTCCTGGGAATGTCAGACTGAACACTCCACGTCCTGAGACTCTTTGTCAGACTTAACACTGCACTTCCTAAGTCTCTCTGTCAGACTGAACGCTCCACTTGCTCAGCCTCTTTGTCAGACTAAACACACCACTTCCTGAGTCTTTATGTCAGACTGAACACTCCACTTCCTCAGGCTCTTTGTCAGACTTAGCACTCCACTTCCTGAGACTCTTTGTCAGACTGAACACTACACTTCCCGAGTCTCTTTGTCAGACTGTACAGTCCACTTCTTCAGACTCTTTGTCAGACTGAACACTCCACTTCCTGAGTCTCTTTGTCAGACTGAATGGTCCACTTCCTGAGACTCTTTGTCAGACTGAACACTACACTTCCCGAGTCTCTTTGTCAGACTGAACAGTCCACTTCTTCAGTCTCTTTGTCAGACTGAACACTCCACTTCCAGAGTCTCTTTGTCAGACTTAACACTCCACTTCCTGAGATTGTCAGACTGAACACTCCACTTCCTCAGACTCTTTGTCAGACTGAACACTCCACTTCCTGAGTCTCTTTGCCAGACTGAACACTCCACTTCCTGAGATTGTCAGACTGAACACGCCACTTCCTGATATTGTCAGACTGAACACTCCACTTCCTGATATTGTCAGACTGAACACTCCTCTTCCAGAGTCTCTTTGTCAGACTTAACACTCCACTTCCTGAGATTGTCAGACTGAACACTCCACGCCCTGAGAGTCTTTCTCAGACTGAACACTCCACGTCCTGAGACTCTTTGTCAGACTGAACACTCCACTTCCTGAGATTGTCAGACTGAACACTCCACTTCCTGAGACTCTTTGCCAGACTGAACACTCCACTTCCTGAGTCTCTTTGCCAGACTGAACACTCCACTTCCCGAGTCTCTATGTCAGACAGATCACTCCACTTCCTGAGATTGTCAGACCGAACGCTCCAAGTCTTGAGACTCTTTGTCAGACTAAACACTGCACTTCCTCAGACTCACTGTCAGACTTAACTCTCCAGTTCCTGAGTCTCTTTGCAGACTGAACTCTCTACCTCCTGAGATTGTCAGCCTGAACACTCTACTTCCTGAGATTGTCAGACTATACACTCCACTTCCTGAGTCTCTTTGCCAGACTGAATACTCCACTTCCTGAGTCTCTTTCTCAGACTGAACACTCCACCTCCTGAGTCTCTTTGCCAGACTGAACACTCCACTTCCTGAGTCTCTTTGTCAGACTGAACACTCCACTTCCTCAGTCTCTTTGTCAGACTGAACACTATACTTCCCGAGTCTCTTTGTCCGAATGAACACCCCACCTCCTGTGTCTCTTTGTCAGATTGAACACTCCACTTACTGAGTCTCTTTCTCAGACTGAACTCTGCACTTGCTGAGATTGTCAGACTGAACACTCGACTTCCTGAGACTGCCGGACTGAAAGCTGCACTCCTTGATATTGTCAGACTGAACATTTCACTCCCTGAGTCTCTTGTCCAGACTAAACACCACATCCTGATATTGTCCGACTGAACACCCCACTTCCTGAATCTCTTTCTCAGACTGAACACTCCACCTCCTGAAACTCTTTGTCAGACTGAACACTCCACCTCCTGAGTCTCTTTGCCAGACTGAACACGCCACTTACTGAGTCTCTTTGTCAGACTGAACTCTCCACTTGCTGAGATTGTCAGACTGAACAATCCACTTCCTGATATTGTCAGACGGAACACTCCACTTCCTGAATCTCTTTCTCAGACTGAACACTCCACCTCCTGAGTCTCTTTGTCAGACTGAACACTCCACCTCCTGTGTCTCTTTGTCAGATTGAACACTCCAACTCCTGTGTCTCTTTGTCAGATTGAACACTCCACTTATTGAGTCTCTTTGTCAGACTGAACACTTCACTTTCCGAGTCTCTTTGCCAGACTGAACACTCGACTTCCTTTATCACTATGTGAGACTGTACACACCACTTCCTGAGTAACATTGTCAGACTTAACACTCCACTTCCTGAGTCTCTTTCTCAGACTGAACACTCCACTTCCTGAGTCTCTTTGTCCGAATGAACACTACACTTCCCGAGTCTCTTTGTCCGAATGAACACTCCAACTCCTGAGACTCTTTGTCAGACTGAACACTACACTTCCAGAGTCTCTTTGTCAGACTTAACACTCCACTTCCTGAGATTGTCAGACTGAACAGTCCACTTCCTCAGACTCTTTGTCAGACTGAACACTCCACTTCCTGAGTCTCTTTGTCAGACTGAACACTGCACTTCCTGAGTCTCTTTGTCAGACTGAACACTTCACTTCCAGAGTCTCTTTGTCAGACTTAACACTCCACTTCCTGAGATTGTCAGACTGAACACTCCACTTCCTCAGACTCTTTGCCAGACTGAACACTCCACTTCCTGAGTCTCTTTGCCAAACTGAACACTCCACTTACTGAGCCTCTTTGTCAGACTAAACACACCACTTCCTGAGTCTCTATGTCAGACTGAACACTCCACTTCCTCAGTCTCTTTTTCAGACTGAACACTCCACTTCCTCAGACTCTTTGTCAGACCGTCCACTGCACTTCCTGAGAGTCTTTGTCAGACTGAACACTCCATTTCCTGATATGGTCAGACTGAACACTCCACTTCCAGTTACTGTCAGACTGAACACTTAACGTCCTGATACTCTTTCTCACACTGAACTCTCCAATTCCTGAGACTCTTTGTCAGACTGAACACTCCACTTCCTGGGAATGTCAGACTGAACACTCCACGTCCTGAGACTCTTTGTCAGACTTAACACTGCACTTCCTAAGTCTCTCTGTCAGACTGAACGCTCCACTTGCTCAGCCTCTTTGTCAGACTAAACACACCACTTCCTGAGTCTTTATGTCAGACTGAACACTCCACTTCCTCAGGCTCTTTGTCAGACTTAACACTCCACTTCCTGAGACTCTTTGTCAGACTGAACACTACACTTCCCGAGTCTCTTTGTCAGACTGTACAGTCCACTTCTTCAGACTCTTTGTCAGACTGAACACTCCACTTCCTGAGTCTCTTTGTCAGACTGAATGGTCCACTTCCTGAGACTCTTTGTCAGACTGAACACTACACTTCCCGAGTCTCTTTGTCAGACTGAACAGTCCACTTCTTCAGTCTCTTTGTCAGACTGAACACTCCACTTCCAGAGTCTCTTTGTCAGACTTAACACTCCACTTCCTGAGATTGTCAGACTGAACACTCCACTTCCTCAGACTCTTTGTCAGACTGAACACTCCACTTCCTGAGTCTCTTTGCCAGACTGAACACTCCACTTCCTGAGATTGTCAGACTGAACACGCCACTTCCTGATATTGTCAGACTGAACACTCCACTTCCTGATATTGTCAGACTGAACACTCCTCTTCCAGAGTCTCTTTGTCAGACTTAACACTCCACTTCCTGAGATTGTCAGACTGAACACTCCACGCCCTGAGAGTCTTTCTCAGACTGAACACTCCACGTCCTGAGACTCTTTGTCAGACTGAACACTCCACTTCCAGAGTCTCTTTGGCAGACTTAACACTCCACTTCCTGAGATTGTCAGACTGAATGCTCCATGTCTTGAGACTCTTTGTCAGACTGAACACTGCACTTCCTCAGACTCACTGTCAGACTTAACTCTCCAGTTCCTGAGTCTCTTTGCAGACTGAACTCTCTACCTCCTGAGATTGTCAGCCTGAACACTCTACTTCCTGAGATTGTCAGACAGAACACTCCACGCCCTGAGAGTCTTTGTCAGACTGAACACTCCACGTCCTGAGAGTCTTTGTCAGACTGAACACTCCACGTCCTGAGACTCTTTCTCAGACTGAACACTCCACTTCCTGAGTCTCTTTGCCAGACTGAACACTCCACTTCCTGAGTCTCTTTGTCAGACTGAACACTATACTTCCCGAGTCTCTTTGTCCGAATGAACACCCCACCTCTTGTGTCTCTTTGTCAGATTGAACACTCCACTTACTGAGTCTCTTTGTCAGACTGAACTCTGCACTTGCTGAGATTGTCAGACTGAACACTCGACTTCCTGAGACTGCCGGACTGAAAGCTGCACTCCCTGATATTGTCAGACTGAACATTTCACTCCCTGAGTCTCTTTTCCAGACTAAACACTTCACATCCTGATATTGTCAGACTGAACACTCCACTTCCTGAATCTCTTTCTCAGACTGAACACTCCACCTCCTGAGTCTCTTTGTCAGACTGAACACTCCACCTCCTGAGTCTCTTTGTCAGATTGAACACTCCACTTATTGAGTCTCTTTGTCAGACTGAACACTTCACTTTCCGAGTCTCTTTGCCAGACTGAACACTCGACTTCCTTTATCTCTATGTGAGACTGTACACACCACTTCCTGAGTAACATTGTCAGACTTAACACTCCACTTCCTGAGTCTCTTTGTCAGACTGAACACTCCAACTCCTGAGACTCTTTGTCAGACTGAACACTACACTTCCAGAGTCTCTTTGTCAGACTTAACACTCCACTTCCTGAGATTGTCAGACTGAACACTCCACTTCCTCAGACTCTTTGTCAGACTGAACACTCCACTTCCCGAGTCTCTTTGTCCGAATGAACACTCCACTTCCCGAGACTCTTTGTCAGACTGAACACTACACTTCCAGAGTCTCTTTGTCAGACTTAACACACCACTTCCTGAGATTGTCAGACTGAACACTCCACTTCCTCAGACTCTTTGTCAGACTGAACACTCCACTTCCCGAGTCTCTTTGTCAGACTGAACACTCCAACTCCTGAGACTCTTTGTCAGACTGAACACTACACTTCCAGAGTCTCTTTGTCAGACTTAACACTCCACTTCCTGAGATTGTCAGACTGAACACTCCACTTCCTCAGACTCTTTGTCAGACTGAACACTCCACTTCCTGAGTCTCTTTGTCAGACTGAACACTGCACTTCCTGAGTCTCTTTGTCAGACTGAACACTCCACTTCCAGAGTCTCTTTGTCAGACTTAACACTCCACTTCCTGAGATTGTCAGACTGAACACTCCACTTCCTCAGACTCTTTGCCAGACTGAACACTCCACTTCCTGAGTCTCTTTGCCAAACTGAACACTCCACTTACTGAGCCTCTTTGTCAGACTAAACACACCACTTCCTGAGTCTCTATGTCAGACTGAACACTCCACTTCCTCAGTCTCTTTTTCAGACTGAACACTCCACTTCCTCAGACTCTTTGTCAGACCGTCCACTGCACTTCCTGAGAGTCTTTGTCAGACTGAACACTCCACTTCCTGGGAATGTCAGACTGAACACTCCACGTCCTGAGACTCTTTGTCAGACTTAACACTGCACTTCCTAAGTATCTCTGTCAGACTGAACGCTCCACTTGCTCAGCCTCTTTGTCAGACTAAACACACCACTTCCTGAGTCTTTATGTCAGACTGAACACTCCTCTTCCTCAGGCTCTTTGTCAGACTTAGCACTCCACTTCCTGAGTCTCTTTGTCAGACTGAATGGTCCACTTCCTGAGACTCTTTGTCAGACTGAACACTACACTTCCCGAGTCTCTTTGTCAGACTGAACAGTCCACTTCTTCAGTCTCTTTGTCAGACTGAACACTCCACTTCCAGAGTCTCTTTGTCAGACTTAACACTCCACTTCCTGAGATTGTCAGACTGAACACTCCACTTCCTCAGACTCTTTGTCAGACTGAACACTCCACTTCCTGAGTCTCTTTGCCAGACTGAACACTCCACTTCCTGAGATTGTCAGACTGAACACGCCACTTCCTGATATTGTCAGACTGAACACTCCACTTCCTGATATTGTCAGACTGAACACTGCTCTTCTAGAGTCTCTTTGTCAGACTTAACACTCCACTTCCTGAGATTGTCAGACTGAACACTCCACGCCCTGAGAGTCTTTCTCAGACTGAACACTCCACGTCCTGAGACTCTTTGTCAGACTGAACACTCCACTTCCAGAGTCTCTTTGGCAGACTTAACACTCCACTTCCTGAGATTGTCAGACTGAACACTCCACGTCTTGAGACTCTTTGTCAGACTGAACACTGCACTTCCTCAGACTCACTGTCAGACTTAACTCTCCAGTTCCTGAGTCTCTTTGCAGACTGAACTCTCTACCTCCTGAGATTGTCAGCCTGAGCACTCTACTTCCTGAGATTGTCAGACAGAACACTCCACTTCCTGAGTCTCTATGTCAGACTGAACAAAGCACTTCCTGAGAGTCTTTGTCAGACTGAACACTCCATTTCCTGATATGGTCAGACTGAACACTCCACTTCCAGTTACTGTCAGACTGAACACTTAACGTCCTGATACTCTTTCTCACACTGAACTCTCCAATTCCTGAGACTCTTTGTCAGACTGAACACTCCACTTCCTGGGAATGTCAGACTGAACACTCCACGTCCTGAGACTCTTTGTCAGACTGAACACTCCGCGCACTGTGATTGTCAGTCTGAATAACTCCACTTCCTGGGTATCTTTGTCAGACTAATCACTACACTTCCTGATTCTCTTTGTCAGACGGAACGCGCCAACGCCCGAGTACGTTTGCCAAACTGAAAACTCCGCTCACTGAGTCTCTTTGTCAGACTGAACACTCCACTTCCTGAGCCTCTGTGTCAGTCTGAACACTGCACTTCCTGATATTGTTAGACTGAACACTCCACTTCCTGATATTGTCAGACTGAACACTCCGCTTCATGAGTCTCTTTGTCAGACTGAAAACTCCAGTTCCTGAGAATTTCAGACTGAAGACTCCACTTACAGAGTCTCTTTGCCAGACTGAACACTCCACTTCCTCAGTCTCTTTGTCAGACTGAACACTCCACTTCCTCAGTCTCTTTGTCAGACTGAACACTATACTTCCCGAGTCTCTTTGTCCGAATGAACACCCCACCTCCTGTGTCTCTTTGTCAGATTGAACACTCCACTTACTGAGTCTCTTTCTCAGACTGAACTCTGCACTTGCTGAGATTGTCAGACTGAACACTCGACTTCCTGAGACTGCCGGACTGAAAGCTGCACTCCTTGATATTGTCAGACTGAACATTTCACTCCCTGAGTCTCTTGTCCAGACTAAACACCACATCCTGATATTGTCAGACTGAACACCCCACTTCCTGAATCTCTTTCTCAGACTGAACACTCCACCTCCTGAAACTCTTTGTCAGACTGAACACTCCACCTCCTGAGTCTCTTTGCCAGACTGAACACGCCACTTACTGAGTCTCTTTGTCAGACTGAACTCTCCACTTGCTGAGATTGTCAGACTGAACAATCCACTTCCTGATATTGTCAGACGGAACACTCCACTTCCTGAATCTCTTTCTCAGACTGAACACTCCACCTCCTGAGTCTCTTTGTCAGACTGAACACTCCACCTCCTGTGTCTCTTTGTCAGATTGAACACTCCACCTCCTGTGTCTCTTTGTCAGATTGAACACTCCACTTATTGAGTCTCTTTGTCAGACTGAACACTTCACTTTCCGAGTCTCTTTGCCAGACTGAACACTCGACTTCCTTTATCACTATGTGAGACTGTACACACCACTTCCTGAGTAACATTGTCAGACTTAACACTCCACTTCCTGAGTCTCTTTCTCAGACTGAACACTCCACTTCCTGAGTCTCTTTGTCCGAATGAACACTACACTTCCCGAGTCTCTTTGTCCGAATGAACACTCCAACTCCTGAGACTCTTTGTCAGACTGAACACTACACTTCCAGAGTCTCTTTGTCAGACTTAACACTCCACTTCCTGAGATTGTCAGACTGAACAGTCCACTTCCTCAGACTCTTTGTCAGACTGAACACTCCACTTCCTGAGTCTCTTTGTCAGACTGAACACTGCACTTCCTGAGTCTCTTTGTCAGACTGAACACTTCACTTCCAGAGTCTCTTTGTCAGACTTAACACTCCACTTCCTGAGATTGTCAGACTGAACACTCCACTTCCTCAGACTCTTTGCCAGACTGAACACTCCACTTCCTGAGTCTCTTTGCCAAACTGAACACTCCACTTACTGAGCCTCTTTGTCAGACTAAACACACCACTTCCTGAGTCTCTATGTCAGACTGAACACTCCACTTCCTCAGTCTCTTTTTCAGACTGAACACTCCACTTCCTCAGACTCTTTGTCAGACCGTCCACTGCACTTCCTGAGAGTCTTTGTCAGACTGAACACTCCATTTCCTGATATGGTCAGACTGAACACTCCACTTCCAGTTACTGTCAGACTGAACACTTAACGTCCTGATACTCTTTCTCACACTGAACTCTCCAATTCCTGAGACTCTTTGTCAGACTGAACACTCCACTTCCTGGGAATGTCAGACTGAACACTCCACGTCCTGAGACACTTTGTCAGACTTAACACTGCACTTCCTAAGTCTCTCTGTCAGACTGAACGCTCCACTTGCTCAGCCTCTTTGTCAGACTAAACACACCACTTCCTGAGTCTTTATGTCAGACTGAACACTCCACTTCCTCAGGCTCTTTGTCAGACTTAGCACTCCACTTCCTGAGACTCTTTGTCAGACTGAACACTACACTTCCCGAGTCTCTTTGTCAGACTGTACAGTCCACTTCTTCAGACTCTTTGTCAGACTGAACACTCCACTTCCTGAGTCTCTTTGTCAGACTGAATGGTCCACTTCCTGAGACTCTTTGTCAGACTGAACACTCCACTTCCAGAGTCTCTTTGTCAGACTTAACACTCCACTTCCTGAGATTGTCAGACTGAACACTCCACTTCCTCAGACTCTTTGTCAGACTGAACACTCCACTTCCTGAGTCTCTTTGCCAGACTGAACACTCCACTTCCTGAGATTGTCAGACTGAACACGCCACTTCCTGATATTGTCAGTCTGAACACTCCACTTCCTGATATTGTCAGACTGAACACTCCTCTTCCAGAGTCTCTTTGTCAGACTTAACACTCCACTTCCTGAGATTGTCAGACTGAACACTCCACGCCCTGAGAGTCTTTCTCAGACTGAACACTCCACGTCCTGAGACTCTTTGTCAGACTGAACACTCCACTTCCAGAGTCTCTTTGGCAGACTTAACACTCCACTTCCTGAGATTGTCAGACTGAACGCTCCATGTCTTGAGACTCTTTGTCAGACTGAACACTGCACTTCCTCAGACTCACTGTCAGACTTAACTCTCCAGTTCCTGAGTCTCTTTGCAGACTGAACTCTCTACCTCCTGAGATTGTCAGCCTGAACACTCTACTTCCTGAGATTGTCAGACAGAACACTCCACGCCCTGAGAGTCTTTGTCAGACTGAACACTCCACGTCCTGAGAGTCTTTGTCAGACTGAACACTCCACGTCCTGAGACTCTTTCTCAGACTGAACACTCCACTTCCTGAGTCTCTTTGCCAGACTGAACACTCCACTTCCTGAGTCTCTTTGTCAGACTGAACACTATACTTCCCGAGTCTCTTTGTCCGAATGAACACCCCACCTCTTGTGTCTCTTTGTCAGATTGAACACTCCACTTACTGAGTCTCTTTGTCAGACTGAACTCTGCACTTGCTGAGATTGTCAGACTGAACACTCGACTTCCTGAGACTGCCGGACTGAAAGCTGCACTCCCTGATATTGTCAGACTGAACATTTCACTCCCTGAGTCTCTTTTCCAGACTAAACACTTCACATCCTGATATTGTCAGACTGAACACTCCACTTCCTGAATCTCTTTCTAAGACTGAACACTCCACCTCCTGAGTCTCTTTGTCAGACTGAACACTCCACCTCCTGAGTCTCTTTGTCAGATTGAACACTCCACTTATTGAGTCTCTTTGTCAGACTGAACACTTCACTTTCCGAGTCTCTTTGCCAGACTGAACACTCGACTTCCTTTATCTCTATGTGAGACTGTACACACCACTTCCTGAGTAACATTGTCAGACTTAACACTCCACTTCCTGAGTCTCTTTCTCAGACTGAACACTCCAATTCCTGAGTCTCTTTGTCCGAATGAACACTACACTTCCCGAGTCTCTTTGTCCGAATGAACACTCCAACTCCTGATACTCTTTGTCAGACTGAACACTCCACTTCCCGAGTCTCTTTGTCAGACTGAACACTCCAACTCCTGAGACTCTTTGTCAGACTGAACACTACACTTCCAGAGTCTCTTTGTCAGACTTAACACTCCACTTCCTGAGATTGTCAGACTGAACACTCCACTTCCTCAGACTCTTTGTCAGACTGAACACTCCACTTCCCGAGTCTCTTTGTCCGAATGAACACTCCACTTCCCGAGACTCTTTGTCAGACTGAACACTACACTTCCAGAGTCTCTTTGTCAGACTTAACACACCACTTCCTGAGATTGTCAGACTGAACACTCCACTTCCTCAGACTCTTTGTCAGACTGAACACTCCACTTCCCGAGTCTCTTTGTCAGACTGAACACTCCAACTCCTGAGACTCTTTGTCAGACTGAACACTACACTTCCAGAGTCTCTTTGTCAGACTTAACACTCCACTTCCTGAGATTGTCAGACTGAACACTCCACTTCCTCAGACTCTTTGTCAGACTGAACACTCCACTTCCTGAGTCTCTTTGTCAGACTGAACACTGCACTTCCTGAGTCTCTTTGTCAGACTGAACACTCCACTTCCAGAGTCTCTTTGTCAGACTTAACACTCCACTTCCTGAGATTGTCAGACTGAACACTCCACTTCCTCAGACTCTTTGCCAGACTGAACACTCCACTTCCTGAGTCTCTTTGCCAAACTGAACACTCCACTTACTGAGCCTCTTTGTCAGACTAAACACACCACTTCCTGAGTCTCTATGTCAGACTGAACACTCCACTTCCTCAGTCTCTTTTTCAGACTGAACACTCCACTTCCTCAGACTCTTTGTCAGACCGTCCACTGCACTTCCTGAGAGTCTTTGTCAGACTGAACACTCCACTTCCTGGGAATGTCAGACTGAACACTCCACGTCCTGAGACTCTTTGTCAGACTTAACACTGCACTTCCTAAGTCTCTCTGTCAGACTGAACGCTCCACTTGCTCAGCCTCTTTGTCAGACTAAACACACCACTTCCTGAGTCTTTATGTCAGACTGAACACTCCTCTTCCTCAGGCTCTTTGTCAGACTTAGCACTCCACTTCCTGAGTCTCTTTGTCAGACTGAATGGTCCACTTCCTGAGACTCTTTGTCAGACTGAACACTACACTTCCCGAGTCTCTTTGTCAGACTGAACAGTCCACTTCTTCAGTCTCTTTGTCAGACTGAACACTCCACTTCCAGAGTCTCTTTGTCAGACTTAACACTCCACTTCCTGAGATTGTCAGACTGAACACTCCACTTCCTCAGACTCTTTGTCAGACTGAACACTCCACTTCCTGAGTCTCTTTGCCAGACTGAACACTCCACTTCCTGAGATTGTCAGACTGAACACGCCACTTCCTGATATTGTCAGACTGAACACTCCACTTCCTGATATTGTCAGACTGAACACTCCTCTTCCAGAGTCTCTTTGTCAGACTTAACACTCCACTTCCTGAGATTGTCAGACTGAACACTCCACGCCCTGAGAGTCTTTCTCAGACTGAACACTCCACGTCCTGAGACTCTTTGTCAGACTGAACACTGCACTTCCTCAGACTCACTGTCAGACTTAACTCTCTACCTCCTGAGATTGTCAGCCAGAGCACTCTACTTCCTGAGATTGTCAGACAGAACACTCCACTTCCTGAGTCTCTATGTCAGACTGAACAAAGCACTTCCTGAGAGTCTTTGTCAGACTGAACACTCCATTTCCTGATATGGTCAGACTGAACACTCCACTTCCAGTTACTGTCAGACTGAACACTTAACGTCCTGATACTCTTTCTCACACTGAACTCTCCAATTCCTGAGACTCTTTGTCAGACTGAACACTCCACTTCCTGGGAATGTCAGACTGAACACTCCACGTCCTGAGACTCTTTGTCAGACTGAACACTCTGCGCACTGTGATTGTCAGTCTGAATAACTCCACTTCCTGGGTATCTTTGTCAGACTAATCACTACACTTCCTGATTCTCTTTGTCAGACGGAACGCGCCAACGCCCGAGTACGTTTGCCAAACTGAAAACTCCGCTTACTGAGTCTCTTTGTCAGACTGAACACTCCACTTCCTGAGACTCTTTGCCAGACTGAACACTCCACTTCCTGAGCCTCTGTGTCAGTCTGAACACTGCACTTCCTGATATTGTTAGACTGAACACTCCGCTTCCTGATATTGTCAGACTGAACACTCCGCTTCATGAGTCTCTTTGTCAGACTGAAAACTCCAGTTCCTGAGAATTTCAGACTGAAGACTCCACTTACAGAGTCTCTTTGCCAGACTGAACACTCCACTTCCTCAGTCTCTTTGTCAGACTAAACACATCACTTCCAGAGTCTCTATGTCAGACTGAACAGTCCACTTCTTCAGTCTCTTTGTCAGACTAAACACAACACTTCCTGAGTCTCTATGTCAGACTGAACAGTCCACTTCTTCAGTCTCTTTGTCAGACTAAACACACCACTTCCTGAGTCTCTATGTCAGACTGAACAGTCCACTTCTTCAGTCTCTTTGTCAGACTGAGCACTCCACTTCCAGAGTCTCTTTGTCAGACTGAACACTCCACTTCCAGAGTCTCTTTGTCAGACTGAACACTCCACTTCCTCAGTCTCTTTGTCAGACTAAACACACCACTTCGAGAGTCTCTATGTCAGACTGAACAGTCCACTTCTTCAGTCTCTTTGTCAGACTAAACACACCACTTCCTGAGTCTCTATGTCAGACTGAACAGTCCACTTCTTCAGTCTCTTTGTCAGACTGAACACTCCACGTCCAGAGTCTCTTTGTCAGACTAAACACACCACTTCCAGAGTCTCTATGTCAGACTGAACAGTCCACTTCTTCAGTCTCTTTGTCAGACTAAACACACCACTTCCTGAGTCTCTATGTCAGACTGAACACTCCACTTCCTCAGACTCTTTGCCAGACTGAACACTCCACTTCCTGAGTCTCTTTGTCAGACTGAACACTGCACTTCCTGAGTCTCTTTGACAGACTGAACACCCCACCTCTTGTGTCTCTTTGTCAGATTGAACACTCCACTTACTGAGTCTCTTTGTCAGACTGAACTCTGCACTTGCTGAGATTGTCAGACTGAACACTCGACTTCCTGAGACTGCCGGACTGAAAGCTGCACTCCCTGATATTGTCAGACTGAACATTTCACTCCCTGAGTCTCTTTTCCAGACTAAACACTTCACATCCTGATATTGTCAGACTGAACACTCCACTTCCTGAATCTCTTTCTAAGACTGAACACTCCACCTCCTGAGTCTCTTTGTCAGACTGAACACTCCACCTCCTGAGTCTCTTTGTCAGATTGAACACTCCACTTATTGAGTCTCTTTGTCAGACTGAACACTTCACTTTCCGAGTCTCTTTGCCAGACTGAACACTCGACTTCCTTTATCTCTATGTGAGACTGTACACACCACTTCCTGAGTAACATTGTCAGACTTAACACTCCACTTCCTGAGTCTCTTTCTCAGACTGAACACTCCAATTCCTGAGTCTCTTTGTCCGAATGAACACTACACTTCCCGAGTCTCTTTGTCCGAATGAACACTCCAACTCCTGATACTCTTTGTCAGACTGAACACTCCACTTCCCGAGTCTCTTTGTCAGACTGAACACTCCAACTCCTGAGACTCTTTGTCAGACTGAACACTACACTTCCAGAGTCTCTTTGTCAGACTTAACACTCCACTTCCTGAGATTGTCAGACTGAACACTCCACTTCCTCAGACTCTTTGTCAGACTGAACACTCCACTTCCCGAGTCTCTTTGTCCGAATGAACACTCCACTTCCCGAGACTCTTTGTCAGACTGAACACTACACTTCCAGAGTCTCTTTGTCAGACTTAACACACCACTTCCTGAGATTGTCAGACTGAACACTCCACTTCCTCAGACTCTTTGTCAGACTGAACACTCCACTTCCCGAGTCTCTTTGTCAGACTGAACACTCCAACTCCTGAGACTCTTTGTCAGACTGAACACTACACTTCCAGAGTCTCTTTGTCAGACTTAACACTCCACTTCCTGAGATTGTCAGACTGAACACTCCACTTCCTCAGACTCTTTGTCAGACTGAACACTCCACTTCCTGAGTCTCTTTGTCAGACTGAACACTGCACTTCCTGAGTCTCTTTGTCAGACTGAACACTCCACTTCCAGAGTCTCTTTGTCAGACTTAACACTCCACTTCCTGAGATTGTCAGACTGAACACTCCACTTCCTCAGACTCTTTGCCAGACTGAACACTCCACTTCCTGAGTCTCTTTGCCAAACTGAACACTCCACTTACTGAGCCTCTTTGTCAGACTAAACACACCACTTCCTGAGTCTCTATGTCAGACTGAACACTCCACTTCCTCAGTCTCTTTTTCAGACTGAACACTCCACTTCCTCAGACTCTTTGTCAGACCGTCCACTGCACTTCCTGAGAGTCTTTGTCAGACTGAACACTCCACTTCCTGGGAATGTCAGACTGAACACTCCACGTCCTGAGACTCTTTGTCAGACTTAACACTGCACTTCCTAAGTCTCTCTGTCAGACTGAACGCTCCACTTGCTCAGCCTCTTTGTCAGACTAAACACACCACTTCCTGAGTCTTTATGTCAGACTGAACACTCCTCTTCCTCAGGCTCTTTGTCAGACTTAGCACTCCACTTCCTGAGTCTCTTTGTCAGACTGAATGGTCCACTTCCTGAGACTCTTTGTCAGACTGAACACTACACTTCCCGAGTCTCTTTGTCAGACTGAACAGTCCACTTCTTCAGTCTCTTTGTCAGACTGAACACTCCACTTCCAGAGTCTCTTTGTCAGACTTAACACTCCACTTCCTGAGATTGTCAGACTGAACACTCCACTTCCTCAGACTCTTTGTCAGACTGAACACTCCACTTCCTGAGTCTCTTTGCCAGACTGAACACTCCACTTCCTGAGATTGTCAGACTGAACACGCCACTTCCTGATATTGTCAGACTGAACACTCCACTTCCTGATATTGTCAGACTGAACACTCCTCTTCCAGAGTCTCTTTGTCAGACTTAACACTCCACTTCCTGAGATTGTCAGACTGAACACTCCACGCCCTGAGAGTCTTTCTCAGACTGAACACTCCACGTCCTGAGACTCTTTGTCAGACTGAACACTGCACTTCCTCAGACTCACTGTCAGACTTAACTCTCTACCTCCTGAGATTGTCAGCCAGAGCACTCTACTTCCTGAGATTGTCAGACAGAACACTCCACTTCCTGAGTCTCTATGTCAGACTGAACAAAGCACTTCCTGAGAGTCTTTGTCAGACTGAACACTCCATTTCCTGATATGGTCAGACTGAACACTCCACTTCCAGTTACTGTCAGACTGAACACTTAACGTCCTGATACTCTTTCTCACACTGAACTCTCCAATTCCTGAGACTCTTTGTCAGACTGAACACTCCACTTCCTGGGAATGTCAGACTGAACACTCCACGTCCTGAGACTCTTTGTCAGACTGAACACTCTGCGCACTGTGATTGTCAGTCTGAATAACTCCACTTCCTGGGTATCTTTGTCAGACTAATCACTACACTTCCTGATTCTCTTTGTCAGACGGAACGCGCCAACGCCCGAGTACGTTTGCCAAACTGAAAACTCCGCTTACTGAGTCTCTTTGTCAGACTGAACACTCCACTTCCTGAGACTCTTTGCCAGACTGAACACTCCACTTCCTGAGCCTCTGTGTCAGTCTGAACACTGCACTTCCTGATATTGTTAGACTGAACACTCCGCTTCCTGATATTGTCAGACTGAACACTCCGCTTCATGAGTCTCTTTGTCAGACTGAAAACTCCAGTTCCTGAGAATTTCAGACTGAAGACTCCACTTACAGAGTCTCTTTGCCAGACTGAACACTCCACTTCCTCAGTCTCTTTGTCAGACTAAACACATCACTTCCAGAGTCTCTATGTCAGACTGAACAGTCCACTTCTTCAGTCTCTTTGTCAGACTAAACACAACACTTCCTGAGTCTCTATGTCAGACTGAACAGTCCACTTCTTCAGTCTCTTTGTCAGACTAAACACACCACTTCCTGAGTCTCTATGTCAGACTGAACAGTCCACTTCTTCAGTCTCTTTGTCAGACTGAGCACTCCACTTCCAGAGTCTCTTTGTCAGACTGAACACTCCACTTCCAGAGTCTCTTTGTCAGACTGAACACTCCACTTCCTCAGTCTCTTTGTCAGACTAAACACACCACTTCGAGAGTCTCTATGTCAGACTGAACAGTCCACTTCTTCAGTCTCTTTGTCAGACTAAACACACCACTTCCTGAGTCTCTATGTCAGACTGAACAGTCCACTTCTTCAGTCTCTTTGTCAGACTGAACACTCCACGTCCAGAGTCTCTTTGTCAGACTAAACACACCACTTCCAGAGTCTCTATGTCAGACTGAACAGTCCACTTCTTCAGTCTCTTTGTCAGACTAAACACACCACTTCCTGAGTCTCTATGTCAGACTGAACACTCCACTTCCTCAGACTCTTTGCCAGACTGAACACTCCACTTCCTGAGTCTCTTTGTCAGACTGAACACTGCACTTCCTGAGTCTCTTTGACAGACTGAACACCCCACCTCTTGTGTCTCTTTGTCAGATTGAACACTCCACTTACTGAGTCTCTTTGTCAGACTGAACTCTGCACTTGCTGAGATTGTCAGACTGAACACTCGACTTCCTGAGACTGCCGGACTGAAAGCTGCACTCCCTGATATTGTCAGACTGAACATTTCACTCCCTGAGTCTCTTTTCCAGACTAAACACTTCACATCCTGATATTGTCAGACTGAACACTCCACTTACTGAGTCTCTTTGTCAGACTGAACTCTCCACTTGCTGAGATTGTCAGACTGAACAATCCACTTCCTGAATCTCTTTCTCAGACTGAACACTCCACCTCCTGAGTCTCTTTGTCAGACTGAACACTCCACCTCCTGTGTCTCTTTGTCAGATTGAACACTCCACTTATTGAGTCTCTTTGTCAGACTGAACACTTCACTTTCCGAGTCTCTTTGCCAGACTGAACACTCGACTTCCTTTATCTCTATGTGAGACTGTACACACCACTTCCTGAGTAACATTGTCAGACTGAACACTCCACTTCCAGAGTCTCTTTGTCAGACTTAACACTCCACTTCCTGAGATTGTCAGACTGAACACTCCACTTCCTCAGTCTCTTTGTCAGACTGAACACTCCACTTCCAGAGTCTCTTTGTCAGACTGAACACTCCACTTCCAGAGTCTCTTTGTCAGACTTAACAATCCACTTCCTGATATTGTCAGACGGAACACTCCACTTCCTGAATCTCTTTCTCAGACTGAACACTCCACCTCCTGTGTCTCTTTGTCAGATTGAACACTCCACCTCCTGTGTCTCTTTGTCAGATTGAACACTCCACTTATTGAGTCTCTTTGTCAGACTGAACACTTCACTTTCCGAGTCTCTTTGCCAGACTGAACACTCGACTTCCTTTATCACTATGTGAGACTGTACACACCACTTCCTGAGTAACATTGTCAGACTTAACACTCCACTTCCTGAGTCTCTTTCTCAGACTGAACACTCCACTTCCTGAGTCTCTTTGTCCGAATGAACACTACACTTCCCGAGTCTCTTTGTCCGAATGAACACTCCAACTCCTGAGACTCTTTGTCAGACTGAACACTACACTTCCAGAGTCTCTTTGTCAGACTTAACACTCCACTTCCTGAGATTGTCAGACTGAACAGTCCACTTCCTCAGACTCTTTGTCAGACTGAACACTCCACTTCCTGAGTCTCTTTGTCAGACTGAACACTGCACTTCCTGAGTCTCTTTGTCAGACTGAACACTTCACTTCCAGAGTCTCTTTGTCAGACTTAACACTCCACTTCCTGAGATTGTCAGACTGAACACTCCACTTCCTCAGACTCTTTGCCAGACTGAACACTCCACTTCCTGAGTCTCTTTGCCAAACTGAACACTCCACTTACTGAGCCTCTTTGTCAGACTAAACACACTACTTCCTGAGTCTCTATGTCAGACTGAACACTCCACTTCCTCAGTCTCTTTTTCAGACTGAACACTCCACTTCCTCAGACTCTTTGTCAGACCGTCCACTGCACTTCCTGAGAGTCTTTGTCAGACTGAACACTCCATTTCCTGATATGGTCAGACTGAACACTCCACTTCCAGTTACTGTCAGACTGAACACTTAACGTCCTGATACTCTTTCTCACACTGAACTCTCCAATTCCTGAGACTCTTTGTCAGACTGAACACTCCACTTCCTGGGAATGTCAGACTGAACACTCCACGTCCTGAGACTCTTTGTCAGACTTAACACTGCACTTCCTAAGTCACTCTGTCAGACTGAACGCTCCACTTGCTCAGCCTCTTTGTCAGACTAAACACACCACTTCCTGAGTCTTTATGTCAGACTGAACACTCCACTTCCTCAGGCTCTTTGTCAGACTTAGCACTCCACTTCCTGAGACTCTTTGTCAGACTGAACACTACACTTCCCGAGTCTCTTTGACAGACTGTACAGTCCACTTCTTCAGACTCTTTGTCAGTCTGAACACTCCACTTCCTGAGTCTCTTTGTCAGACTGAATGGTCCACTTCCTGAGACTCTTTGTCAGACTGAACACTACACTTTCCGAGTCTCTTTGTCAGACTGAATGGTCCACTTCCTGAGACTCTTTGTCAGACTGAACACTTCACTTTCCGAGTCTCTTTGCCAGACTGAACACTCGACTTCCTTTATCACTATGTGAGACTGTACACACCACTTCCTGAGTAACATTGTCAGACTTAACACTCCACTTCCTGAGTCTCTTTCTCAGACTGAACACTCCACTTCCTGAGTCTCTTTGTCCGAATGAACACTACACTTCCCGAGTCTCTTTGTCCGAATGAACACTCCAACTCCTGAGACTCTTTGTCAGACTGAACACTACACTTCCAGAGTCTCTTTGTCAGACTTAACACTCCACTTCCTGAGATTGTCAGACTGAACAGTCCACTTCCTCAGACTCTTTGTCAGACTGAACACTCCACTTCCTGAGTCTCTTTGTCAGACTGAACACTGCACTTCCTGAGTCTCTTTGTCAGACTGAACACTTCACTTCCAGAGTCTCTTTGTCAGACTTAACACTCCACTTCCTGAGATTGTCAGACTGAACACTCCACTTCCTCAGTCTCTTTGCCAGACTGAACACTCCACTTCCTGAGTCTCTTTGCCAAACTGAACACTCCACTTACTGAGCCTCTTTGTCAGACTAAACACACCACTTCCTGAGTCTCTATGTCAGACTGAACACTCCACTTCCTCAGTCTCTTTTTCAGACTGAACACGCCACTTCCTCAGACTCTTTGTCAGACCGTCCACTGCACTTCCTGAGAGTCTTTGTCAGACTGAACACTCCATTTCCTGATATGGTCAGACTGAACACTCCACTTCCAGTTACTGTCAGACTGAACACTTAACGTCCTGATACTCTTTCTCACACTGAACTCTCCAATTCCTGAGACTCTTTGTCAGACTGAACACTCCACTTCCTGGGAATGTCAGACTGAACACTCCACGTCCTGAGACTCTTTGTCAGTCTTAACACTGCACTTCCTAAGTCTCTCTGTCAGACTGAACGCTCCACTTGCTCAGCCTCTTTGTCAGACTAAACACACCACTTCCTGAGTCTTTATGTCAGACTGAACACTCCACTTCCTCAGGCTCTTTGTCAGACTTAGCACTCCACTTCCTGAGACTCTTTGTCAGACTGAACACTACACTTCCCGAGTCTCTTTGTCAGACTGTACAGTCCACTTCTTCAGACTCTTTGTCAGACTGAACACTCCACTTCCTGAGTCTCTTTGTCAGACTGAATGGTCCACTTCCTGAGACTCTTTGTCAGACTGAACACTACAATTCCCGAGTCTCTTTGTCAGACTGAACAGTCCACTTCTTCAGTCTCTTTGTCAGACTGAACACTCCACTTCCTGAGTCTCTTTGCCAGACTGAACACTCCACTTCCTGAGATTGTCAGACGGAACACGCCACTTCCTGATATTGTCAGACTGAACACTCCACTTCCTGATATTGTCAGACTGAACACTCCTCTTCCAGAGTCTCTTTGTCAGACTTAACACTCCACTTCCTGAGATTGTCAGACTGAACACTCCACGCCCTGAGAGTCTTTCTCAGACTGAACACTCCACGTCCTGAGACTCTTTGTCAGACTGAACACTCCACTTCCAGAGTCTCTTTGGCAGACTTAACACTCCACTTCCTGAGATTGTCAGACTGAACGCTCCATGTCTTGAGACTCTTTGTCAGACTGAACACTGCACTTCCTCAGACTCACTGTCAGACTTAACTCTCCAGTTCCTGAGTCTCTTTGCAGACTGAACTCTCTACCTCCTGAGATTGTCAGCCTGAACACTCTACTTCCTGAGATTGTCAGACAGAACACTCCACGCCCTGAGAGTCTTTGTCAGACTGAACACTCCACGTCCTGAGAGTCTTTGTCAGACTGAACACTCCACGCCCTGACAGTCTTTGTCAGACTGAACACTCCACGTCCTGAGACTCTTTCTCAGACTGAACACTCCACTTCCTGAGTCTCTTTGCCAGACTGAACACTCCACTTCCTGAGTCTCTTTGTCAGACTGAACACTATACTTCCCGAGTCTCTTTGTCCGAATGAACACCCCACCTCTTGTGTCTCTTTGTCAGATTGAACACTCCACTTACTGAGTCTCTTTGTCAGACTGAACTCTGCACTTGCTGAGATTGTCAGACTGAACACTCGACTTCCTGAGACTGCCGGACTGAAAGCTGCACTCCCTGATATTGTCAGACTGAACATTTCACTCCCTGAGTCTCTTTTCCAGACTAAACACTTCACATCCTGATATTGTCAGACTGAACACTCCACTTCCTGAATCTCTTTCTCAGACTGAACACTCCACCTCCTGAGTCTCTTTGTCAGACTGAACACTCCACCTCCTGAGTCTCTTTGTCAGATTGAACACTCCACTTATTGAGTCTCTTTGTCAGACTGAACACTTCACTTTCCGAGTCTCTTTGCCAGACTGAACAGTCGACTTCCTTTATCTCTATGTGAGACTGTACACACCACTTCCTGAGTAACATTGTCAGACTTAACACTCCACTTCCTGAGTCTCTTTCTCAGACTGAACACTCCACTTCCTGAGTCTCTTTGTCCGAATGAACACTACACTTCCCGAGTCTCTTTGTCCGAATGAACACTCCAAATCCTGAGACTCTTTGTCAGACTGAACACTCCACTTCCCGAGTCTCTTTGTCAGACTGAACACTCCAACTCCTGAGACTCTTTGTCAGACTGAACACTACACTTCCAGAGTCTCTTTGTCAGACTTAACACTCCACTTCCTGAGATTGTCAGACTGAACACTCCACTTCCTCAGACTCTTTGTCAGACTGAACACTCCACTTCCCGAGTCTCTTTGTCCGAATGAACACTCCACTTCCCGAGACTCTTTGTCAGACTGAACACTACACTTCCAGAGTCTCTTTGTCAGACTTAACACACCACTTCCTGAGATTGTCAGACTGAACACTCCACTTCCTCAGACTCTTTGTCAGACTGAACACTCCACTTCCCGAGTCTCTTTGTCAGACTGAACACTCCAACTCCTGAGACTCTTTGTCAGACTGAACACTACACTTCCAGAGTCTCTTTGTCAGACTTAACACTCCACTTCCTGAGATTGTCAGACTGAACACTCCACTTCCTCAGACTCTTTGTCAGACTGAACACTCCACTTCCTGAGTCTCTTTGTCAGACTGAACACTGCACTTCCTGAGTCTCTTTGTCAGACTGAACACTCCACTTCCAGAGTCTCTTTGTCAGACTTAACACTCCACTTCCTGAGATTGTCAGACTGAACACTCCACTTCCTCAGACTCTTTGCCAGACTGAACACTCCACTTCCTGAGTCTCTTTGCCAAACTGAACACTCCACTTACTGAGCCTCTTTGTCAGACTAAACACACCACTTCCTGAGTCTCTATGTCAGACTGAACACTCCACTTCCTCAGTCTCTTTTTCAGACTGAACACTCCACTTCCTCAGACTCTTTGTCAGACCGTCCACTGCACTTCCTGAGAGTCTTTGTCAGACTGAACACTCCACTTCCTGGGAATGTCAGACTGAACACTCCACGTCCTGAGACTCTTTGTCAGACTTAACACTGCACTTCCTAAGTCTCTCTGTCAGACTGAACGCTCCACTTGCTCAGCCTCTTTGTCAGACTAAACACACCACTTCCTGAGTCTTTATGTCAGACTGAACACTCCTCTTCCTCAGGCTCTTTGTCAGACTTAGCACTCCACTTCCTGAGTCTCTTTGTCAGACTGAATGGTCCACTTCCTGAGACTCTTTGTCAGACTGAACACTACACTTCCCGAGTCTCTTTGTCAGACTGAACAGTCCACTTCTTCAGTCTCTTTGTCAGACTGAACACTCCACTTCCAGAGTCTCTTTGTCAGACTTAACACTCCACTTCCTGAGATTGTCAGACTGAACACTCCACTTCCTCAGACTCTTTGTCAGACTGAACACTCCACTTCCTGAGTCTCTTTGCCAGACTGAACACTCCACTTCCTGAGATTGTCAGACTGAACACGCCACTTCCTGATATTGTCAGACTGAACACTCCACTTCCTGATATTGTCAGACTGAACACTCCTCTTCCAGAGTCTCTTTGTCAGACTTAACACTCCACTTCCTGAGATTGTCAGACTGAACACTCCACTTCCTGAGACAGTCAAACTGAACATTGCACTTCCTGAGAATTTCAGACTGAAGACTCAACTTACTGAGTCTCTTTGTCAGAGTGAACACTCCACGTCCTGAGACTCTTTGTCAGACTGAACACTCCACTTCCAGAGTCTCTTTGGCAGACTTAACACTCCACTTCCTGAGATTGTCAGACTGAACACTCCACGTCTTGAGACTCTTTGTCAGACTGAACACTGCACTTCCTCAGACTCACTGTCAGACTTAACTCTCCAGTTCCTGAGTCTCTTTGCAGACTGAACTCTCTACCTCCTGAGATTGTCAGCCTGAGCACTCTACTTCCTGAGATTGTCAGACAGAACACTCCACTTCCTGAGTCTCTATGTCAGACTGAACAAAGCACTTCCTGAGAGTCTTTGTCAGACTGAACACTCCATTTCCTGATATGGTCAGACTGAACACTCCACTTCCAGTTACTGTCAGACTGAACACTTAACGTCCTGATACTCTTTCTCACACTGAACTCTCCAATTCCTGAGACTCTTTGTCAGACTGAACACTCCACTTCCTGGGAATGTCAGACTGAACACTCCTCGTCCTGAGACTCTTTGTCAGACTGAACACTCCGCGCACTGTGATTGTCAGTCTGAATAACTCCACTTCCTGGGTATCTTTGTCAGACTAATCACTACACTTCCTGATTCTCTTTGTCAGACGGAACGCTCCAACGCCCGAGTACGTTTGCCAAACTGAAAACTCCGCTTACTGAGTCTCTTTGTCAGACTGAACACTCCACTTCCTGAGACTCTTTGCCAGACTGAACACTCCACTTCCTGAGCCTCTGTGTCAGTCTGAACACTGCACTTCCTGATATTGTTAGACTGAACACTCCGCTTCCTGATATTGTCAGACTGAACACTCCGCTTCATGAGTCTCTTTGTCAGACTGAAAACTCCAGTTCCTGAGAATTTCAGACTGAAGACTCCACTTCCAGTTACTGTCAGACTGAACACTTAACGTCCTGATACTCTTTCTCACACTGAACTCTCCAATTCCTGAGACTCTTTGTCAGACTGAACACTCCACTTCCTGGGAATGTCAGACTGAACACTCCTCGTCCTGAGACTCTTTGTCAGACTGAACACTCCGCGCACTGTGATTGTCAGTCTGAATAACTCCACTTCCTGGGTATCTTTGTCAGACTAATCACTACACTTCCTGATTCTCTTTGTCAGACGGAACGCTCCAACGCCCGAGTACGTTTGCCAAACTGAAAACTCCGCTTACTGAGTCTCTTTGTCAGACTGAACACTCCACTTCCTGAGACTCTTTGCCAGACTGAACACTCCACTTCCTGAGCCTCTGTGTCAGTCTGAACACTGCACTTCCTGATATTGTTAGACTGAACACTCCGCTTCCTGATATTGTCAGACTGAACACTCCGCTTCATGAGTCTCTTTGTCAGACTGAAAACTCCAGTTCCTGAGAATTTCAGACTGAAGACTCCACTTACAGAGTCTCTTTGCCAGACTGAACACTCCACTTCCTCAGTCTCTTTGTCAGACTAAACACACCACTTCCTGAGATTGTCAGACTGAACACTCCACTTCCTCAGACTCTTTGCCAGACTGAACACTCCACTTCCTGAGTCTCTTTGTCAGACTGAACACTCCACTTCCTGAGTCTCTTTGTCCGACTGAACACTCCACTTCCTGAGCCTCTGTGTCAGTCTGAACACTGCACTTCCTGATATTGTTAGACTGAACACTCCGCTTCCTGATATTGTCAGACTGAACACTCCGCTTCATGAGTCTCTTTGTCAGACTGAAAACTCCAGTTCCTGAGAATTTCAGACTGAAGACTCCACTTACAGAGTCTCTTTGCCAGACTGAACACTCCACTTCCTCAGTCTCTTTGTCAGACTAAACACATCACTTCCAGAGTCTCTATGTCAGACTGAACAGTCCACTTCTTCAGTCTCTTTGTCAGACTAAACACAACACTTCCTGAGTCTCTATGTCAGACTGAACAGTCCACTTCTTCAGTCTCTTTGTCAGACTAAACACACCACTTCCTGAGTCTCTATGTCAGACTGAACAGTCCACTTCTTCAGTCTCTTTGTCAGACTGAACACTCCACTTCCAGAGTCTCTTTGTCAGACTGAACACTCCACTTCCAGAGTCTCTTTGTCAGACTGAACACTCCACTTCCTCAGTCTCTTTGTCAGACTAAACACACCACTTCGAGAGTCTCTATGTCAGACTGAACAGTCCACTTCTTCAGTCTCTTTGTCAGACTAAACACACCACTTCTTGAGTCTCTATGTCAGACTGAACAGTCCACTTCTTCAGTCTCTTTGTCAGACTGAACACTCCACGTCCAGAGTCTCTTTGTCAGACTAAACACACCACTTCCAGAGTCTCTATGTCAGACTGAACAGTCCACTTCTTCAGTCTCTTTGTCAGACTAAACACACCACTTCCTGAGTCTCTATATCAGACTGAACACTCCACTTCCTCAGACTCTTTGTCAGACTGAACACTCCACTTCCTGAGTCTCTTTGTCAGACTGAACACTGCACTTCCTGAGTCTCTTTGACAGACTGAACACCCCACCTCTTGTGTCTCTTTGTCAGATTGAACACTCCACTTACTGAGTCTCTTTGTCAGACTGAACTCTGCACTTGCTGAGATTGTCAGAATGAACACTCGACTTCCTGAGACTGCCGGACTGAAAGCTGCACTCCCTGATATTGTCAGACTGAACATTTCACTCCCTGAGTCTCTTTTCCAGACTAAACACTTCACATCCTGATATTGTCAGACTGAACACTCCACTTACTGAGTCTCTTTGTCAGACTGAACTCTCCACGTTCTGAGATTGTCAGACTGAACAATCCACTTCCTGAATCTCTTTCTCAGACTGAACACTCCACCTCCTGAGTCTCTTTGTCAGACTGAACACTCCACCTCCTGTGTCTCTTTGTCACATTGAACACTCCACTTATTGAGTCTCTTTGTCAGACTGAACACTTCACTTTCCGAGTCTCTTTGCCAGACTGAACACTCGACTTCCTTTATCTCTATGTGAGACTGTACACACCACTTCCTGAGTAACATTGTCAGACTGAACACTCCACTTCCTGAGATTGTCAGACTGAACACTTCACTTCCTCAGACTCTTTGCCAGACTGAACACTCCACTTCCTGAGTCTCTTTGCCAAACTGAACACTCCACTTACTGAGCCTCTTTGTCAGACTAAACACACCACTTCCTGAGTCTCTATGTCAGACTGAACACTCCACTTCCTCAGTCTCTTTTTCAGACTGAACACTCCACTTCCTCAGACTCTTTGTCAGACCGTCCACTGCACTTCCTGAGAGTCTTTGTCAGACTGAACACTCCACTTCCTGGGAATGTCAGACTGAACACTCCACGTCCTGAGACTCTTTGTCAGACTTAACACTACACTTCCTAAGTCTCTCTGTCAGACTGAACGCTCCACTTGCTCAGCCTCTTTGTCAGACTAAACACACCACTTCCTGAGTCTTTATGTCAGACTGAACACTCCTCTTCCTCAGGCTCTTTGTCAGACTTAGCACTCCACTTCCTGAGTCTCTTTGTCAGACTGAATGGTCCACTTCCTGAGACTCTTTGTCAGACTGAACACTACACTTCCCGAGTCTCTTTGTCAGACTGAACAGTCCACTTCTTCAGTCTCTTTGTCAGACTGAACACTCCACTTCCAGAGTCTCTTTGTCAGACTTAACACTCCACTTCCTGAGATTGTCAGACTGAACACTCCACTTCCTCAGACTCTTTGTCAGACTGAACACTCCACTTCCTGAGTCTCTTTGCCAGACTGAACACTCCACTTCCTGAGATTGTCAGACTGAACACGACACTTCCTGATATTGTCAGACTGAACACTCCACTTCCTGATATTGTCAGACTGAACACTCCTCTTCCAGAGTCTCTTTGTCAGACTTAACACTCTACTTCCTGAGATTGTCAGACTGAACACTCCACGCCCTGAGAGTCTTTCTCAGACTGAACACTCCACGTCCTGAGACTCTTTGTCAGACTGAACACTCCACTTCCAGAGTCTCTTTGGCAGACTTAACACTCCACTTCCTGAGATTGTCAGACTGAACACTTCACGTCTTGAGACTCTTTGTCAGACTGAACACTGCACTTCCTCAGACTCACTGTCAGACTTAACTCTCCAGTTCCTGAGTCTCTTTGCAGACTGAACTCTCTACCTCCTGAGATTGTCAGCCTGAGCACTCTACTTCCTGAGATTGTCAGACAGAACACTCCACTTCCTGAGTCTCTATGTCAGACTGAACAAAGCACTTCCTGAGAGTCTTTGTCAGACTGAACACTCCATTTCCTGATATGGTCAGACTGAACACTCCACTTCCAGTTACTGTCAGACTGAACACTTAACGTCCTGATACTCTTTCTCACACTGAACTCTCCAATTCCTGAGACTCTTTGTCAGACTGAACACTCCACTTCCTGGGAATGTCAGACTGAACACTCCACGTCCTGAGACTCTTTGTCAGACTGAACACTCCGCGCACTGTGATTGTCAGTCTGAATAACTCCACTTCCTGGGTATCTTTGTCAGACTAATCACTACACTTCCTGATTCTCTTTGTCAGACGGAACGCTCCAACGCCCGAGTACGTTTGCCAAACTGAAAACTCCGCTTACTGAGTCTCTTTGTCAGACTGAACACTCCACTTCCTGAGACTCTTTGCCAGACTGAACACTCCACTTCCTGAGCCTCTGTGTCAGTCTGAACACTGCACTTCCTGATATTGTTAGACTGAACACTCCGCTTCCTGATATTGTCAGACTGAACACTCCGCTTCATGAGTCTCTTTGTCAGACTGAAAACTCCAGTTCCTGAGAATTTCAGACTGAAGACTCCACTTACAGAGTCTCTTTGCCAGACTGAACACTCCACTTCCTCAGTCTCTTTGTCAGACTAAACACACCACTTCCTGAGATTGTCAGACTGAACACTCCACTTCCTCAGACTCTTTGCCAGACTGAACACTCCACTTCCTGAGTCTCTTTGTCAGACTAAACACACCACTTCCTGAGTCTCTATGTCAGACTGAACAGTCCACTTCTTCAGTCTCTTTGTCAGACTGAACACTCCACGTCCAGAGTCTCTTTGTCAGACTAAACACACCACTTCCAGAGTCTCTATGTCAGACTGAACAGTCCACTTCTTCAGTCTCTTTGTCAGACTAAACACACCACTTCCTGAGTCTCTATGTCAGACTGAACACTCCACTTCCTCAGACTCTTTGTCAGACTGAACAATCCACTTCCTGAGTCTCTTTGTCAGACTGAACACTGCACTTCCTGAGTCTCTTTGACAGACTGAACACCCCACCTCTTGTGTCTCTTTGTCAGATTGAACACTCCACTTACTGAGTCTCTTTGTCAGACTGAACTCTGCACTTGCTGAGATTGTCAGACTGAACACTCGACTTCCTGAGACTGCCGGACTGAAAGCTGCACTCCCTGATATTGTCAGACTGAACATTTCACTCCCTGAGTCTCTTTTCCAGACTAAACACTTCACATCCTGATATTGTCAGACTGAACACTCCACTTACTGAGTCTCTTTGTCAGACTGAACTCTCCACTTGCTGAGATTGTCAGACTGAACAATCCACTTCCTGAATCTCTTTCTCAGACTGAACACTCCACCTCCTGAGTCTCTTTGTCAGACTGAACACTCCACCTCCTGTGTCTCTTTGTCAGATTGAACACTCCACTTATTGAGTCTCTTTGTCAGACTGAACACTTCACTTTCCGAGTCTCTTTGCCAGACTGAACACTCGACTTCCTTTATCTCTATGTGAGACTGTACACACCACTTCCTGAGTAACATTGTCAGACTTAACACTCCACTTCCTGAGTCTCTTTCTCAGACAGAACACTCCACTTCCTGAGTCTCTTTGTCCGAATGAACACTACACTTCCCGAGTCTCTTTGTCCGAATGAACACTCCAACTCCTGAGACTCTTTGTCAGACTGAACACTCCACTTCCCGAGTCTCTTTGTCAGACTGAACACTCCAACTCCTGAGACTCTTTGTCAGACTGAACACTACACTTCCAGAGTCTCTTTGTCAGACATAACACTCCACTTCCTGAGATTGTCAGACTGAACACTCCACTTCCTCAGACTCTTTGTCAGACTGAACACTCCACTTCCTGAGTCTCTTTGTCCGAATGAACACTCCACTTCCCGAGACTCTTTGTCAGACTTACCACTACACTTCCAGAGTCTCTTTGTCCGAATGAACACTCCACTTCCCGAGACTCTTTGTCAGACTGAACACTACACTTCCAGAGTCTCTTTGTCAGACTTAACACACCACTTCCTGAGATTGTCAGACTGAACACTCCACTTCCTCAGACTCTTTGTCAGACTGAACACTCCACTTCCCGAGTCTCTTTGTCAGACTGAACACTCCACTTACTGAGCCTCTTTGTCAGACTAAACACACCACTTCCTGAGTCTCTATGTCAGACTGAACACTCCACTTCCTCAGTCTCTTTTTCAGACAGAACACTCCACTTCCTGAGTCTCTATGTCAGACTGAACAAAGCACTTCCTGAGAGTCTTTGTCAGACTGAACACTCCATTTCCTGATATGGTCAGACTGAACACTCCACTTCCAGTTACTGTCAGACTGAACACTTAACGTCCTGATACTCTTTCTCACACTGAACTCTCCAATTCCTGAGATCCTTTGTCAGACTGAACACTCCACTTCCTGGGAATGTCAGACTGAACACTCCACGTCCTGAGACTCTTTGTCAGACTGAACACTCCGCGCACTGTGATTGTCAGTCTGAATAACTCCACTTCCTGGGTATCTTTGTCAGACTAATCACTACACTTCCTGATTCTCTTTGTCAGACAGAACGCTCCAACGCCCGAGTACGTTTGCCAAACTGAAAACTCCGCTTACTGAGTCTCTTTGTCAGACTGAACACTCCACTTCCTGAGACTCTTTGCCAGACTGAACACTCCACTTCCTGAGCCTCTGTGTCAGTCTGAACACTGCACTTCCTGATATTGTTAGACTGAACACTCCGCTTCCTGATATTGTCAGACTGAACACTCCGCTTCATGAGTCTCTTTGTCAGACTGAAAACTCCAGTTCCTGAGAATTTCAGACTGAAGACTCCACTTACAGAGTCTCTTTGCCAGACTGAACACTCCACTTCCTCAGTCTCTTTGTCAGACTAAACACACCACTTCCTGAGATTGTCAGACTGAACACTCCACTTCCTCAGACTCTTTGCCAGACTGAACACTCCACTTCCTGAGTCTCTTTGTCAGACTAAACACACCACTTCCTGAGTCTCTATGTCAGACTGAACAGTCCACTTCTTCAGTCTCTTTGTCAGACTGAACACTCCACGTCCAGAGTCTCTTTGTCAGACTAAACACACCACTTCCAGAGTCTCTATGTCAGACTGAACAGTCCACTTCTTCAGTCTCTTTGTCAGACTAAACACACCACTTCCTGAGTCTCTATGTCAGACTGAACACTCCACTTCCTCAGACTCTTTGTCAGACTGAACAATCCACTTCCTGAGTCTCTTTGTCAGACTGAACACTGCACTTCCTGAGTCTCTTTGACAGACTGAACACCCCACCTCTTGTGTCTCTTTGTCAGATTGAACACTCCACTTACTGAGTCTCTTTGTCAGACTGAACTCTGCACTTGCTGAGATTGTCAGACTGAACACTCGACTTCCTGAGACTGCCGGACTGAAAGCTGCACTCCCTGATATTGTCAGACTGAACATTTCACTCCCTGAGTCTCTTTTCCAGACTAAACACTTCACATCCTGATATTGTCAGACTGAACACTCCACTTACTGAGTCTCTTTGTCAGACTGAACTCTCCACTTGCTGAGATTGTCAGACTGAACAATCCACTTCCTGAATCTCTTTCTCAGACTGAACACTCCACCTCCTGAGTCTCTTTGTCAGACTGAACACTCCACCTCCTGTGTCTCTTTGTCAGATTGAACACTCCACTTATTGAGTCTCTTTGTCAGACTGAACACTTCACTTTCCGAGTCTCTTTGCCAGACTGAACACTCGACTTCCTTTATCTCTATGTGAGACTGTACACACCACTTCCTGAGTAACATTGTCAGACTTAACACTCCACTTCCTGAGTCTCTTTCTCAGACAGAACACTCCACTTCCTGAGTCTCTTTGTCCGAATGAACACTACACTTCCCGAGTCTCTTTGTCCGAATGAACACTCCAACTCCTGAGACTCTTTGTCAGACTGAACACTCCACTTCCCGAGTCTCTTTGTCAGACTGAACACTCCAACTCCTGAGACTCTTTGTCAGACTGAACACTACACTTCCAGAGTCTCTTTGTCAGACATAACACTCCACTTCCTGAGATTGTCAGACTGAACACTCCACTTCCTCAGACTCTTTGTCAGACTGAACACTCCACTTCCTGAGTCTCTTTGTCCGAATGAACACTCCACTTCCCGAGACTCTTTGTCAGACTTACCACTACACTTCCAGAGTCTCTTTGTCCGAATGAACACTCCACTTCCCGAGACTCTTTGTCAGACTGAACACTACACTTCCAGAGTCTCTTTGTCAGACTTAACACACCACTTCCTGAGATTGTCAGACTGAACACTCCACTTCCTCAGACTCTTTGTCAGACTGAACACTCCACTTCCCGAGTCTCTTTGTCAGACTGAACACTCCACTTACTGAGCCTCTTTGTCAGACTAAACACACCACTTCCTGAGTCTCTATGTCAGACTGAACACTCCACTTCCTCAGTCTCTTTTTCAGACAGAACACTCCACTTCCTGAGTCTCTATGTCAGACTGAACAAAGCACTTCCTGAGAGTCTTTGTCAGACTGAACACTCCATTTCCTGATATGGTCAGACTGAACACTCCACTTCCAGTTACTGTCAGACTGAACACTTAACGTCCTGATACTCTTTCTCACACTGAACTCTCCAATTCCTGAGATCCTTTGTCAGACTGAACACTCCACTTCCTGGGAATGTCAGACTGAACACTCCACGTCCTGAGACTCTTTGTCAGACTGAACACTCCGCGCACTGTGATTGTCAGTCTGAATAACTCCACTTCCTGGGTATCTTTGTCAGACTAATCACTACACTTCCTGATTCTCTTTGTCAGACAGAACGCTCCAACGCCCGAGTACGTTTGCCAAACTGAAAACTCCGCTTACTGAGTCTCTTTGTCAGACTGAACACTCCACTTCCTGAGACTCTTTGCCAGACTGAACACTCCACTTCCTGAGCCTCTGTGTCAGTCTGAACACTGCACTTCCTGATATTGTTAGACTGAACACTCCGCTTCCTGATATTGTCAGACTGAACACTCCGCTTCATGAGTCTCTTTGTCAGACTGAAAACTCCAGTTCCTGAGAATTTCAGACTGAAGACTCCACTTACAGAGTCTCTTTGCCAGACTGAACACTCCACTTCCTCAGTCTCTTTGTCAGACAAAACACACCACTTCCTGAGATTGTCAGACTGAACACTCCACTTCCTCAGACTCTTTGCCAGACTGAACACTCCACTTCCTGAGTCTCTTTGTCAGACTAAACACACCACTTCCTGAGTCTCTATGTCAGACTGAACAGTCCACTTCTTCAGTCTCTTTGTCAGACTGAACACTCCACGTCCAGAGTCTCTTTGTCAGACTAAACACACCACTTCCAGAGTCTCTATGTCAGACTGAACAGTCCACTTCTTCAGTCTCTTTGTCAGACTAAACACACCACTTCCTGAGTCTCTATGTCAGACTGAACACTCCACTTCCTCAGACTCTTTGTCAGACTGAACACTCCACTTCCTGAGTCTCTTTGTCAGACTGAACACTGCACTTCCTGAGTCTCTTTGACAGACTGAACACCCCACCTCTTGTGTCTCTTTGTCAGATTGAACACTCCACTTACTGAGTCTCTTTGTCAGACTGAACTCTGCACTTGCTGAGATTGTCAGACTGAACACTGGACTTCCTGAGACTGCCGGACTGAAAGCTGCACTCCCTGATATTGTCAGACTGAACATTTCACTCCCTGAGTCTCTTTTCCAGACTAAACACTTCACATCCTGATATTGTCAGACTGAACACTCCACTTACTGAGTCTCTTTGTCAGACTGAACTCTCCACTTGCTGAGATTGTCATACTGAACAATCCACTTCCTGAATCTCTTTCTCAGACTGAACACTCCACCTCCTGAGTCTCTTTGTCAGACTGAACACTCCACCTCCTGTGTCTCTTTGTCAGATTGAACACTCCACTTATTGAGTCTCTTTGTCAGACTGAACACTTCACTTTCCGAGTCTCTTTGCCAGACTGAACACTCGACTTCCTTTATCTCTATGTGAGACTGTACACACCACTTCCTGAGTAACATTGTCAGACTTAACACTCCACTTCCTGAGTCTCTTTCTCAGACAGAACTCTCCACTTCCTGAGTCTCTTTGTCCGAATGAACACTACACTTCCCGAGTCTCTTTGTCCGAATGAACACTCCAACTCCTGAGACTCTTTGTCAGACTGAACACTCCACTTCCCGAGTCTCTTTGTCAGACTGAACACTCCAACTCCTGAGACTCTTTGTCAGACTGAACACTACACTTCCAGAGTCTCTTTGTCAGACTTAACACTCCACTTCCTGAGATTGTCAGACTGAACACTCCACTTCCTCAGACTCTTTGTCAGACTGAACACTCCACTTCCTGAGTCTCTTTGTCCGAATGAACACTCCACTTCCCGAGACTCTTTGTCAGACTGAACACTACACTTCCAGAGTCTCTTTGTCCGAATGAACACTCCACTTCCCGAGACTCTTTGTCAGACTGAACACTACACTTCCAGAGTCTCTTTGTCAGACTTAACACACCACTTCCTGAGATTGTCAGACTGAACACTCCACTTCCTCAGACTCTTTGTCAGACTGAACACTCCACTTCCCGAGTCTCTTTGTCAGACTGAACACTCCACTTACTGAGCCTCTTTGTCAGACTAAACACACCACTTCCTGAGTCTCTATGTCAGACTGAACACTCCACTTCCTCAGTCTCTTTTTCAGACTGAACACTCCACTTCCTCAGACTCTTTGTCAGACCGTCCACTGCACTTCCTGAGAGTCTTTGTCAGACTGAACACTCCATTTCCTGATATGGTCAGACTGAACACTCCACTTCCTGGGAATGTCAGACTGAACACTCCACGTCCTGAGACTCTTTGTCAGACTTAACACTGCACTTCCTAAGTCTCTCTGTCAGACTGAACGCTCCACTTGCTCAGCCTCTTTGTCAGACTAAACACACCACTTCCTGAGTCTTTATGTCAGACTGAACACTCCACTTCCTCAGGCTCTTTGTCAGACTTAGCACTCCACTTCCTGAGTCTCTTTGTCGGACTGAATGGTCCACTTCCTGAGACTCTTTGTCAGACTGAACAGTCCACTTCTTCAGTCTCTTTGTCAGACTGAACACTCCACTTCCAGAGTCTCTTTGTCAGACTTAACACTCCACTTCCTGAGATTGTCAGACTGAACACTCCACTTCCTCAGACTCTTTGTCAGACTGAACACTCCACTTCCTGAGTCTCTTTGCCAGACTGAACACTCCACTTCCTGAGATTGTCAGACTGAACACGCCACTTCCTGATATTGTCAGACTGAACACTCCACTTCCTGATATTGTCAGACTGAACACTGCTCTTCTAGAGTCTCTTTGTCAGACTTAACACTCCACTTCCTGAGATTGTCAGACTGAACACTCCACGCCCTGAGAGTCTTTCTCAGACTGAACACTCCACGTCCTGAGACTCTTTGTCAGACTGAACACTCCACTTCCAGAGTCTCTTTGGCAGACTTAACACTCCACTTCCTGAGATTGTCAGACTGAACACTCCACGTCTTGAGACTCTTTGTCAGACTGAACACTGCACTTCCTCAGACTCACTGTCAGACTTAACTCTCCAGTTCCTGAGTCTCTTTGCAGACTGAACTCTCTACCTCCTGAGATTGTCAGCCTGAGCACTCTACTTCCTGAGATTGTCAGACAGAACACTCCACTTCCTGAGTCTCTATGTCAGACTGAACAAAGCACTTCCTGAGAGTCTTTGTCAGACTGAACACTCCATTTCCTGATATGGTCAGACTGAACACTCCACTTCCAGTTACTGTCAGACTGAACACTTAACGTCCTGATACTCTTTCTCACACTGAACTCTCCAATTCCTGAGACTCTTTGTCAGACTGAACACTCCACTTCCTGGGAATGTCAGACTGAACACTCCACGTCCTGAGACTCTTTGTCAGACTGAACACTCCGCGCACTGTGATTGTCAGTCTGAATAACTCCACTTCCTGGGTATCTTTGTCAGACTAATCACTACACTTCCTGATTCTCTTTGTCAGACGGAACGCTCCAACGCCCGAGTACGTTTGCCAAACTGAAAACTCCGCTTACTGAGTCTCTTTGTCAGACTGAACACTCCACTTCCTGAGACTCTTTGCCAGACTGAACACTCCACTTCCTGAGCCTCTGTGTCAGTCTGAACACTGCACTTCCTGATATTGTTAGACTGAACACTCCGCTTCATGAGTCTCTTTGTCAGACTGAAAACTCCAGTTCCTGAGAATTTCAGACTGAAGACTCCACTTACAGAGTCTCTTTGCCAGACTGAACACTCCACTTCCTCAGTCTCTTTGTCAGACTAAACACACCACTTCCTGAGATTGTCAGACTGAACACTCCACTTCCTCAGACTCTTTGCCAGACTGAACACTCCACTTCCTGAGTCTCTTTGTCCGACTGAACACTCCACTTCCTCAGTCTCTTTGCCAAACTGAACACCCCACTTACTGAGCCTCTTTGTCAGACTAAACACACCACTTCCTGAGTCCCTATGTCAGACTGAACACTCCACTTCCTCAGTCTCTTTGTCAGACTGAACACTCCACTTCCTCAGACTCTTTGTCAGACTAAACACTCCACTTCCTGAGTCTCTATGTCAGACTGAACACTCCACTTCCTCTGTCTCTTTGTCAGACTGAACACTCCACTTCCACAGACTCTTTGTCAGACCGACCACTGCACTTCCTGAGAGTCTTTGTCAGACTGAACACTCCATTTCCTGATATGGTCAGACTGAACACTCCACTTCCAGTTACTGTCAGACTGAACACTTAACGTCCTGATACTCTTTCTCACACTGAACTCTCCAAATCCTGAGACTCTTTGTCAGACTGAACACTCCACTTCCTGGGAATGTCAGACTGAACACTCCACGTCCTGAGACTCTTTGTCAGACTTAACACTGCACTTCCTAAGTCTCTTTGTCAGACTGAACGCTCCACTTGCTCAGCCTCTTTGTCAGACTAAACACACCATTTCCTGAGTCTTTATGTCAGACTGAACACTCCACTTCCTCAGTCTCTTTGTCAGACTGAACACTCCACATCAAGAGTCTTTTTGTCAGACTTAACACTCCACTTCCTGATATTGTCAGACTGAACACTCCACTTCCTGATATTGGCAGACATAACACTGCACTTCATGAGTCTCTTTGTAGACTGAACACTCGACTTCCTGCGTCTCTATGTGAGACTTAACACTCCACTTCCTGACTCTCTTCGTCTGACTGAACAATCCACTTACTGAGTGACTTTGTCAGACTGAATACTCCACTTCCGGAGTCTCTTGGTCAGACTGAACACAATACTTCCTGATATTGTCAGACTGAACACTCCACCTCCCGAGTCTCTTTGCCAGACTGAACACTCCACTTCCTGAGTCTCTTTGGCAGACTGAACACTCCACTTCCTGAGTCTCTTTGCCAGACTATACACTGCACTTCCTGAGTCTCTTTGCCAGACTGAACACTCCACTTGCTTAGCCTCTTTGTCAGACTAAACACACCACTTCCTGTCTCTATGTCAGACTGAACACTCCACTTCCTCAGTCTCTTGGTCAGACTGAACACTCCACATCAAGAGTCTTTTTGTCAGACTTAACACTCCACTTCCTGAGATTGTCAGACTGAACGCTCCACGTCCTGACAGTCTTTATCAGACTGAACACTCCACGTCCTGAGACTCATTGTCAGACTGAACACTCCACGTTCTGAGACTCTTTGTCAGACTGAACACTCCACGTTCTGAGACACTTTGTCAGACTGAACACTCCACTTCCTGAGAGTCTTTGTCAGACTGAACACTCCACGCACTGTGATTGTCACCCTGAATAACTCCACTTCCTGGGTATATTTGTCAGACTAAACACTCCACTTCCTGGGATTGTCAGACTGAACACTCCACGTCCTGAGTCTATATGTCAGACTGAACACTCCACTTCCTCAGTCTCTTTGTCAGACTGAACACTCCACTTCCAGAGAGTCTTTCTCAGACTGAACACTCCACTTCCTGAGTCTCTTTCTCAGACTGAACACTCCACGTTCTGAGACTCTTTCTCAGACTGAACACTGCACTTCCTGAGACTCTTTCTCAGACTGAACACTCCACGTCCTGAGACTCTTTGTCAGACGGAACGCTCCAACGCCCGAGTACGTTTGCCAAACTGAAAACTCCGCTTACTGAGTCTCTTTGTCAGACTGAACACTCCACTTCCTGAGACTCTTTGCCAGACTGAACACTTCACTTCCTGAGCCTCTGTGTCTGTCTGAACACTGCACTTCCTGATATTGTTAGACTGAACACTCCGCTTCCTGATATTGTCAGACTGAACACTCCGCTTCCTCAGTCTCTTGGTCAGACTGAACACTCCACATCAAGAGTCTTTTTGTCAGACTTAACACTCCACTTCCTGAGATTGTCAGACTGAACGCTCCACGTCCTGACAGTCTTTATCAGACTGAACACTCCACGTCCTGAGACTCATTGTCAGACTGAACACTCCACGTTCTGAGACTCTTTGTCAGACTGAACACTCCACGTTCTGAGACTCTTTGTCAGACTGAACACTCCACTTCCTGAGAGTCTTTGTCAGACTGAACACTCCACGCACTGTGATTGTCACCCTGAATAACTCCACTTCCTGGGTATATTTGTCAGACTAAACACTCCACTTCCTGGGATTGTCAGACTGAACACTCCACGTCCTGAGTCTATATGTCAGACTGAACACTCCACTTCCTCAGTCTCTTTGTCAGACTGAACACTCCACTTCCAGAGAGTCTTTCTCAGACTGAACACTCCACTTCCTGAGTCTCTTTCTCAGACTGAACACTCCACGTTCTGAGACTCTTTCTCAGACTGAACACTGCACTTCCTGAGACTCTTTCTCAGACTGAACACTCCACGTCCTGAGACTCTTTGTCAGACGGAACGCTCCAACGCCCGAGTACGTTTGCCAAACTGAAAACTCCGCTTACTGAGTCTCTTTGTCAGACTGAACACTCCACTTCCTGAGACTCTTTGCCAGACTGAACACTCCACTTCCTGAGCCTCTGTGTCTGTCTGAACACTGCACTTCCTGATATTGTTAGACTGAACACTCCGCTTCCTGATATTGTCAGACTGAACACTCCGCTTCATGAGTCTCTCTGTCAGACTGAAAACTCCAGTTCCTGAGAATTTCAGACTGAAGACTCCACTTACAGAGTCTCTTTGCCAGACTGAACACTCCACTTCCTCAGTCTCTTTGTCAGACTAAACACACCACTTCCTGAGTCTCTATGTCACACTGAACAGTCCACTTCTTCAGTCTCTTTGTCAGACTGAACACTCCACTTCCAGAGTCTCTTTGTCAGACTTAACACTCCACTTCCTGAGATTGTCAGACTGAACACTCCACGTTCTGAGACTCTTTCTCAGACTGAACACTGCACTTCCTGAGACTCTTTGTCAGACTGAACACTCCACGTCCTGAGACTATTTGTCAGACGGAACGCTCCAACGCCCGAGTACGTTTGCCAAACTGAAAACTCCGCTTACTGAGTCTCTTTGTCAGACTGAACACTCCACTTCCTGAGACTCTTTGCCAGACTGAACACTCCACTTCCTGAGCCTCTGTGTCAGTCTGAACACTGCACTTCCTGATATTGTTAGACTGAACACTCCGCTTCCTGATATTGTCAGACTGAACACTCCGCTTCATGAGTCTCTTTGTCAGACTGAAAACTCCATTTCCTGAGAATTTCAGACTGAAGACTCCACTTACAGAGTCTCTTTGCCAGACTGAACACTCCACTTCCTCAGTCTCTATGTCAGACTAAACACTCCACTTCCTGAGTCTCTATTTCACACTGAACAGTCCACTTCTTCAGTCTCTTTGTCAGACTGAACACTCCACTTCCTGAGATTGTCAGACTGAACACTCCACTTCCTCAGACTCTTTGTCAGACTGAACACTCCACTTCCTCAGTCTCTTTTTCAGACTGAACACTCCACTTCCTCAGACTCTTTGTCAGACCGTCCACTGCACTTCCTGAGAGTCTTTGTCAGACTGAACACTCCATTTCCTGATATGGTCAGACTGAACACTCCACTTCCAGTTACTGTCAGACTGAACACTTAACGTCCTGATACTCTTTCTCACACTGAACTCTCCAATTCCTGAGACTCTTTGTCAGACTGAACACTCCACTTCCTGGGAATGTCAGACTGAACACTCCACGTCCTGAGACTCTTTGTCAGACTGAACACTCCGCGCACTGTGATTGTCAGTCTGAATAACTCCACTTCCTGGGTATCTTTGTCAGACTAATCACTACACTTCCTGATTCTCTTTGTCAGACGGAACGCTCCAACGCCCGAGTACGTTTGCCAAACTGAAAACTCCGCTTACTGAGTCTCTTTGTCAGACTGAACACTCCACTTCCTGAGTCTCTTTGGCAGACTGAACACTCCACTTCCTGAGTCTCTTTGCCAGACTATACACTGCACTTCCTGAGTCTCTTTGCAAGACTGAACACTCCACTTGCTTAGCCTCTTTGTCAGACTAAACACACCACTTCCTGTCTCTATGTCAGACTGAACACTCCACTTCCTCAGTCTCTTGGTCAGACTGAACACTCCACATCAAGAGTCTTTTTGTCAGACTTAACACTCCACTTCCTGAGATTGTCAGACTGAACGCTCCACGTCCTGACAGTCTTTATCAGACTGAACACTCCACGTCCTGAGACTCTTTGTCAGACTGAACACTCCACGTTCTGAGACTCTTTGTCAGACTGAACACTCCACGTTCTGAGACTCTTTGTCAGACTGAACACTCCACTTCCTGAGAGACTTTGTCAGACTGAACACTCCACGCACTGTGATTGTCACCCTGAATAACTCCACTTCCTGGGTATATTTGTCAGACTAAACACTCCACTTCCTGGGATTGTCAGACTGAACACTCCACGTCCTGAGTCTATATGTCAGACTGAACACTCCACTTCCTCAGTCTCTTTGTCAGACTGAACACTCCACTTCCAGAGAGTCTTTCTCAGACTGAACACTCCACTTCCTGAGTCTCTTTCTCAGACTGAACACTGCACTTCCTGAGACTCTTTGTCAGACTGAACACTCCACGTCCTGAGACTATTTGTCAGACGGAACGCTCCAACGCCCGAGTACTTTTGCCAAACTGAAAACTCCGCTTACTGAGTCTCTTTGTCAGACTGAACACTCCACTTCCTGAGACTCTTTGCCAGACTGAACACTCCACTTCCTGAGCCTCTGTGTCAGTCTGAACACTGCACTTCCTGATATTGTTAGACTGAACACACCGCTTCCTGATATTGTCAGACTGAACACTCCGCTTCATGAGTCTCTTTGTCAGACTGAAAACTCCAGTTCCTGAGAATTTCAGACTGAAGACTCCACTTACAGAGTCTCTTTGCCAGACTGAACACTCCACTTCCTCAGTCTCTTTGTCAGACTAAACACTCCACTTCCTGAGTCTCTATTTCACACTGAACAGTCCACTTCTTCAGTCTCTTTGTCAGACTGAACACTCCACTTCCTGAGATTGTCAGACTGAACACTCCACTTCCTCAGACTCTTTGTCAGACTGAACACTCCACTTCCTCAGTCTCTTTTTCAGACTGAACACTCCACTTCCTCAGACTCTTTGTCAGACCGTCCACTGCACTTCCTGAGAGTCTTTGTCAGACTGAACACTCCATTTCCTGATATGGTCAGACTGAACACTCCACTTCCAGTTACTGTCAGACTGAACACTTAACGTCCTGATACTCTTTCTCACACTGAACTCTCCAATTCCTGAGACTCTTTGTCAGACTGAACACTCCACTTCCTGGGAATGTCAGACTGAACACTCCACGTCCTGAGACTCTTTGTCAGACTGAACACTCCGCGCACTGTGATTGTCAGTCTGAATAACTCCACTTCCTGGGTATCTTTGTCAGACTAATCACTACACTTCCTGATTCTCTTTGTCAGACGGAACGCTCCAACGCCCGAGTACGTTTGCCAAACTGAAAACTCCGCTTACTGAGTCTCTTTGCCAGACTGAACACTCCACTTCCTGAGTCTCTTTGGCAGACTGAACACTCCACTTCCTGAGTCTCTTTGCCAGACTATACACTGCACTTCCTGAGTCTCTTTGCCAGACTGAACACTCCACTTGCTTAGCCTCTTTGTCAGACTAAACACACCACTTCCTGTCTCTATGTCAGACTGAACACTCCACTTCCTCAGTCTCTTGGTCAGACTGAACACTCCACATCAAGAGTCTTTTTGTCAGACTTAACACTCCACTTCCTGAGATTGTCAGACTGAACGCTCCACGTCCTGACAGTCTTTATCAGACTGAACACTCCACGTCCTGAGACTCTTTGTCAGACTGAACACTCCACGTTCTGAGACTCTTTGTCAGACTGAACACTCCACGTTCTGAGACTCTTTGTCAGACTGAACACTCCACTTCCTGAGAGTCTTTGTCAGACTGAACACTCCACGCACTGTGATTGTCACCCTGAATAACTCCACTTCCTGGGTATATTTGTCAGACTAAACAATCCACTTCCTGGGATTGTCAGACTGAACACTCCACGTCCTGAGTCTATATGTCAGACTGAACACTCCACATCGTCAGTCTCTTTGTCAGACTGAACACTCCACTTCCAGAGAGTCTTTCTCAGACTGAACACTCCACTTCCTGAGTCTCTTTCTCAGACTGAACACTCCACGTTCTGAGACTCTTTCTCAGACTGAACACTGCACTTCCTGAGACTCTTTCTCAGACTGAACACTCCACGTCCTGAGACTCTTTGTCAGACGGAACGCTCCAACGCCCGAGTACGTTTGCCAAACTGAAAACTCCGCTTACTGAGTCTCTTTGTCAGACTGAACACTCCACTTCCTGAGACTCTTTGCCAGACTGAACACTCCACTTCCTGAGCCTCTGTGTCTGTCTGAACACTGCACTTCCTGATATTGTTAGACTGAACACTCCGCTTCCTGATATTGTCAGACTGAACACTCCGCTTCATGAGTCTCTCTGTCAGACTGAAAACTCCAGTTCCTGAGAATTTCAGACTGAAGACTCCACTTACAGAGTCACTTTGCCAGACTGAACACTCCACTTCCTCAGTCTCTTCGTCAGACTAAACACACCACTTCCTGAGTCCCTATGTCACACTGAACAGTCCACTTCTTCAGTCTCTTTGTCAGACTGAACACTCCACTTCCAGAGTCTCTTTGTCAGACTTAACACTCCACTTCCTGAGATTGTCATACTGAACACTCAACTTCCTCAGACTCTTTCTCAGACTGAACACTGCACTTCCTGAGACTCTTTGTCAGACTGAACACTGCACGTCCTGAGACTATTTGTCAGACGGAACGCTCCAACGCCCGACTACGTTTGCCAAACTGAAAACTCCGCTTACTGAGTCTCTTTGTCAGACTGAACACTCCACTTCCTGAGCCTCTGTGTCAGTCTGAACACTGCACTTCCTGATATTGTTAGACTGAACACTCCGCTTCCTGATATTGTCAGACTGAACACTCCGCTTCATGAGTCTCTTTGTCAGACTGAAAACTCCAGTTCCTGAGAATTTCAAACTGAAGACTCCACTTACAGAGTCTCTTTGCCAGACTGAACACTCCACTTCCTCAGTCTCTTTGTCAGACTAAACACACCACTTCCTGAGATTATCAGACTGAACACTCCACTTCCTCAGACTCTTTGCCAGACTGAACACTCCACTTCCTGAGTCTCTTTGTCAGACTGAACACTCCACTTCCTGAGTCTCTTTGTCCGACTGAACACTCCACTTCCTGAGTCTCTTTGCCAAACTGAACACCCCACTTACTGAGCCTCTTTGTCAGACTAAACACACCACTTCCTGAGTCTCTATGTCAGACTGAACACTCCACTTCCTCAGTCTCTTTGTCAGACTGAACACTCCACTTCCTCAGACTCTTTGTCAGACTAAACACACCACTTCCTGAGTCTCTATGTCAGACTGAACACTCCACTTCCTCTGTCTCTTTGTCAGACTGAACACTCCACTTCCACAGACTCTTTGTCAGACCGACCACTGCACTTCCTGAGAGTCTTTGTCAGACTGAACACTCCATTTCCTGAGTCTCTATGTCAGACTGAACACTCCACTTCCTGAGTCTCTATGTCAGACTGAACAAAGCACTTCCTGAGAGTCTTTGTCAGACTGAACACTCCATTTCCTGATATGGTCAGACTGAACACTCCACTTCCAGTTATGTCAGACTGAACACTTAACGTCCTGATACTCTTTCTCACACTGAACTCTCCAAATCCTGAGACTCTTTGTCAGACTGAACACTCCACTTCCTGGGAATGTCAGACTGAACACTCCACGTCCTGAGACTCTTTGCCAGACTGAACACTCCACTTCCTGAGCCTCTGTGTCTGTCTGAACACTGCACTTCCTGATATTGTTAGACTGAACACTCCGCTTCCTGATATTGTCAGACTGAACACTCCGCTTCATGAGTCTCTCTGTCAGACTGAAAACTCCAGTTCCTGAGAATTTCAGACTGAAGACTCCACTTACAGAGTCTCTTTGCCAGACTGAACACTCCACTTCCTCAGTCTCTTCGTCAGACTAAACACACCACTTCCTGAGTCCCTATGTCACACTGAACAGTCCACTTCTTCAGTCTCTTTGTCAGACTGAACACTCCACTTCCAGAGTCTCTTTGTCAGACTTAACACTCCACTTCCTGAGATTGTCATACTGAACACTCAACTTCCTCAGACTCTTTCTCAGACTGAACACTGCACTTCCTGAGACTCTTTGTCAGACTGAACACTGCACGTCCTGAGACTATTTGTCAGACGGAACGCTCCAACGCCCGACTACGTTTGCCAAACTGAAAACTCCGCTTACTGAGTCTCTTTGTCAGACTGAACACTCCACTTCCTGAGCCTCTGTGTCAGTCTGAACACTGCACTTCCTGATATTGTTAGACTGAACACTCCGCTTCCTGATATTGTCAGACTGAACACTCCGCTTCATGAGTCTCTTTGTCAGACTGAAAACTCCAGTTCCTGAGAATTTCAGACTGAAGACTCCACTTACAGAGTCTCTTTGCCAGACTGAACACTCCACTTCCTCAGTCTCTTTGTCAGACTAAACACACCACTTCCTGAGATTATCAGACTGAACACTCCACTTCCTCAGACTCTTTGCCAGACTGAACACTCCACTTCCTGAGTCTCTTTGTCAGACTGAACACTCCACTTCCTGAGTCTCTTTGTCCGACTGAACACTCCACTTCCTGAGTCTCTTTGCCAAACTGAACACCCCACTTACTGAGCCTCTTTGTCAGACTAAACACACCACTTCCTGAGTCTCTATGTCAGACTGAACACTCCACTTCCTCAGTCTCTTTGTCAGACTGAACACTCCACTTCCTCAGACTCTTTGTCAGACTAAACACACCACTTCCTGAGTCTCTATGTCAGACTGAACACTCCACTTCCTCTGTCTCTTTGTCAGACTGAACACTCCACTTCCACAGACTCTTTGTCAGACCGACCACTGCACTTCCTGAGAGTCTTTGTCAGACTGAACACTCCATTTCCTGAGTCTCTATGTCAGACTGAACACTCCACTTCCTGAGTCTCTATGTCAGACTGAACAAAGCACTTCCTGAGAGTCTTTGTCAGACTGAACACTCCATTTCCTGATATGGTCAGACTGAACACTCCACTTCCAGTTATGTCAGACTGAACACTTAACGTCCTGATACTCTTTCTCACACTGAACTCTCCAAATCCTGAGACTCTTTGTCAGACTGAACACTCCACTTCCTGGGAATGTCAGACTGAACACTACACGTCCTGAGACTCTTTGTCAGACTTAACACTGCACTTCCTAAGTCTCTTTGTCAGACTGAACGCTCCACTTGCTCAGCCTCTTTGTCAGACTAAACACACCATTTCCTGAGTCTTTATGTCAGACTGAACACTCCACTTCCTCAGTCTCTTTGTCAGACTGAACACTCCACATCAAGAGTCTTTTTGTCAGACTTAACACTCCACTTCCTGATATTGTCAGACTGAACACTCCACTTCCTGATATTGGCAGACATAACACTGCACTTCATGAGTCTCTTTGTAGACTGAACACTCGACTTCCTGCGTCTCTATGTGAGACTTAACACTCCACTTCCTGACTCTCTTCGTCTGACTGAACAATCCACTTACTGAGTGACTTTGTCAGACTGAATACTCCACTTCCGGAGTCTCTTGGTCAGACTGAACACAATACTTCCTGATATTGTCAGACTGAACACTCCACCTCCCGAGTCTCTTTGCCAGACTGAACACTCCACTTCCTGAGTCTCTTTGGCAGACTGAACACTCCACTTCCTGAGTCTCTTTGCCAGACTATACACTGCACTTCCTGAGTCTCTTTGCCAGACTGAACACTCCACTTGCTTAGCCTCTTTGTCAGACTAAACACACCACTTCCTGTCTCTATGTCAGACTGAACACTCCACTTCCTCAGTCTCTTGGTCAGACTGAACACTCCACATCAAGAGTCTTTTTGTCAGACTTAACACTCCACTTCCTGAGATTGTCAGACTGAACGCTCCACGTCCTGACAGTCTTTATCAGACTGAACACTCCACGTTCTGAGACTCTTTGTCAGACTGAACACTCCACTTCCTGAGAGTCTTTGTCAGACTGAACACTCCACGCAGTGTGATTGTCACCCTGAATAACTCCACTTCCTGGGTATATTTGTCAGACTAAACACTCCACTTCCTGGGATTGTCAGACTGAACACTCCACGTCCTGAGTCTATATGTCAGACTGAACACTCCACTTCCTCAGTCTCTTTGTCAGACTGAACACTCCACTTCCAGAGAGTCTTTCTCAGACTGAACACTCCACTTCCTGAGTCTCTTTCTCAGACTGAACACTCCACGTTCTGAGACTCTTTCTCAGACTGAACACTGCACTTTCTGAGACTCTTTCTCAGACTGAACACTCCACGTCCTGAGACTCTTTGTCAGACGGAACGCTCCAACGCCCGAGTACGTTTGCCAAACTGAAAACTCCGCTTACTGAGTCTCTTTGTCAGACTGAACACTCCACTTCCTGAGACTCTTTGCCAGACTGAACACTCCACTTCCTGAGCCTCTGTGTCTGTCTGAACACTGCACTTCCTGATATTGTTAGACTGAACACTCCGCTTCCTGATATTGTCAGACTGAACACTCCGCTTCATGAGTCTCTCTGTCAGACTGAAAACTCCAGTTCCTGAGAATTTCAGACTGAAGACTCCACTTACAGAGTCTCTTTGCCAGACTGAACACTCCACTTCCTCAGTCTCTTTGTCAGACTAAACACACCACTTCCTGAGTCTCTATGTCACACTGAACAGTCCACTTCTTCAGTCTCTTTGTCAGACTGAACACTCCACTTCCAGAGTCTCTTTGTCAGACTTAACACTCCACTTCCTGAGATTGTCAGACTGAACACTCCACTTCCTCAGACTCTTTCTCAGACTGAACACTGCACTTCCTGAGACTCTTTGTCAGACTGAACACTCCACGTCCTGAGACTATTTGTCAGACGGAACGCTCCAACGCCCGAGTACGTTTGCCAAACTGAAAACTCCGCTTACTGAGTCTCTTTGTCAGACTGAACACTCCACTTCCTGAGACTCTTTGCCAGACTGAACACTCCACTTCCTGAGCCTCTGTGTCTGTCTGAACACTGCACTTCCTGATATTGTTAGACTGAACACTCCGCTTCCTGATATTGTCAGACTGAACACTCCGCTTCATGAGTCTCTCTGTCAGACTGATAACTCCAGTTCCTGAGAATTTCAGACTGAAGACTCCACTTACAGAGTCTCTTTGCCAGACTGAACACTCCACTTCCTCAGTCTCTTTGTCAGACTAAACACTCCACTTCCTGAGTCTCTATGTCACACTGAACAGTCCACTTCTTCAGTCTCTTTGTCAGACTGAACACTCCACTTCCTGAGATTGTCAGACTGAACACTCCACTTCCTCAGACTCTTTGTCAGACTGAACACTCCACTTCCTGAGTCTGTCAGACTGAACACTGCACTTCCTGAGTCTCTTTGTCAGACTGAACACTCCACTTCCAGAGTCTCTTTGACAGACTTAACACTCCACTTCCTGAGATTGTCAGACTGAACACTCCACTTCCTCAGACTCTTTGCCAGACTGAACACTCCACTTACTGAGTCTCTTTGTCAGACTGAACACTCCACTTCCTGAGTCTCTTTGCCAAACTGAACACTCCACTTACTGAGCCTCGTTGTCAGACTAAACACACCACTTCCTGTGTCTCTATGTCAGACTGAACACTCCACTTCCTCAGTCTCTTTGTCAGACTGAACACTCCACTTCCTGAGTCTCTATGTCAGACTGAACACTCCACTTCCTCAGTCTCTTTGTCAGACTGAACACTCCACTTCCTCAGACTCTTTGCCAGACTGAACACTCCACATCAAGAGTCTTTTTGTCAGACTTAACACTCCACTTCCTGATATTGTCAGACTGAACACTCCACTTCCTGATATTGGCAGACATAACACTGCACTTCATGAGTCTCTTTGTAGACTGAACACTCGACTTCCTGCGTCTCTATGTGAGACTTAACACTCCACTTCCTGACTCTCTTCGTCTGACTGAACAATCCACTTACTGAGTGACTTTGTCAGACTGAATACTCCACTTCCGGAGTCTCTTGGTCATACTGAACACAATACTTCCTGATATTGTCAGACTGAACACTCCACCTCCCGAGTCTCTTTGCCAGACTGAACACTCCACTTCCTGAGTCTCTTTGGCAGACTGAACACTCCACTTCCTGAGTCTCTTTGCCAGACTATACACTGCACTTCCTGAAGGTCTTTGTCAGACTGAACACTCCATTTCCTGATATGGTCAGACTGAACACTCCACTTCCAGTTACTGTCAGACTGAACACTTAACGTCCTGATACTCTTTCTCACACTGAACTCTCCAATTCCTGAGTCTCTTTGTCAGAATGAACACTCTACTTCCTGAGATTGTCAGACTGAACACTCCACTTCCTGAGAGTCTTTCTCAGACTGAACACTCCACGTTCTGAGACTCTTTCTCAGACTGAACACTCCACTTCCTAAGACTCTTTGTCAGACTGAACACTCCACGTCCGGAGACTCTTTGTCAGACTGACCATTGCACTTCCTGAGACTCTTTGTCAGACTGAACACTCCGCGCACTGTGATTGTCAGTCTGAATAACTCCACTTCCTGGGTATCTTTGTCAGACTGAACACTCCACTTCCTGAGACTCTTTGCCAGACTGAACACTCCACTTCCTGAGCCTCTGTGTCAGTCTGAACACTGCACTTCCTGATATTATTAGACTGAACACTCCGCTTCCTGATATTGTCAGACTGAACACTCCGCTTCATGAGTCTCTTTGTCAGACTGAAAACTCCAGTTCCTGAGAATTTCAGACTGAAGACTCCACTTACAGAGTCTCTTTGCCAGACTGAACACTCCACTTCCTCAGTCTCTTTGTCAGACTAAACACACCACTTCCTGAGTCTCTATGTCAGACTGAACAGTCCACTTCTTCAGTCTCTTTGTCAGACTGAACACTCCACTTCCAGAGTCTCTTTGTCAGACTTAACACTCCACTTCCTGAGATTGTCAGACTGAACACTCCACTTCCTCAGACTCTTTGTCAGACTGAACACTCCACTTCCTGAGTCTCTTTGTCAGACTGAAAACTCCAGTTCCTGAGAATTTCAGACTGAAGACTCCACTTACAGAGTCTCTTTGCCAGACTGAACACTCCACTTCCTCAGTCTCTTTGTCAGACTAAACACACCACTTCCTGAGTCTCTATGTCAGACTGAACAGTCCACTTCTTCAGTCTCTTTGTCAGACTGAACACTGCACTTCCAGAGTCTCTTTGTCAGACTGAACACTCCACTTCCAGAGTCTCTTTGTCAGACTTAACACTCCACTTCCTGAGATTGTCAGACTGAACACTCCACTTCCTCAGACTCTTTGCCAGACTGAACACTCCACTTCCTGAGTCTCTTTGCCAAACTGAACACTCCACTTACTGAGCCTCTTTGTCAGACTAAACACACCACTTCCTGAGTCTCTATGTCAGACTGAACACTCCACTTCCTCAGTCTCTTTGTCAGACTGAACACTCCACTTCCTGAGTCTCTATGTCAGACTGAACAATGCACTTCCTGAGAGTCTTTGTCAGACTGAACACTCCATTTCCTGATATGGTCAGACTGAACACTCCACTTCCAGTTACTGTCAGACTGAACACTTAACGTCCTGATACTCTTTCTCACACTGAACTCTCCAATTTCTGAGACTCTTTGTCAGACTGAACGCTCCACTTGCTCAGACTCTTTGTCAGACTGAACACTCCACTTCCTGAGTCTCTTTGTCAGACTGAACACTGCACTTCCTGAGTCTCTTTGTCAGACTGAACACTCCACTTCCAGAGTCTCTTTGTCAGACTTAACACTCCACTTCCTGAGATTGTCAGACTGAACACTCCACTTCCTCAGACTCTTTGCCAGACTGAACACTCCACTTCCTGAGCCTCTGTGTCAGTCTGAACACTGCACTTCCTGATATTGTTAGACTGAACACTCCGCTTCCTGATATTGTCAGATTGAACACTCCGCTTCCTGATATTGTCAGACTGAAAACTCCAGTTCCTGCGAATTTCAGACTGAAGACTCCACTTACAGAGTCTCTTTGTCAGACTAAACACACCACTTCCTGAGTCTCTATGTCAGACTGAACAGTCCACTTCTTCAGTCTCTTTGTCAGACTGAACACTCCACTTCCAGAGTCTCTTTGTCAGACTTAACACTCCACTTCCTGAGATTGTCAGACTGAACACTCCACTTCCTCAGACTCTTTGCCAGACTGAACACTCCACTTCCTCAGTCTCTTTGTCAGACTGAACACTCCACTTCCTGAGTCTCTATGTCAGACTGAACAAAGCACTTCCTGAGAGTCTTTGTCAGACTGAACACTCCATTTCCTGATATGGTCAGACTGAACACTCCACTTCCAGTTACTGTCAGACTGAACACTTAACGTCCTGATACTCTTTCTCACACTGAACTCTCCAATTCCTGAGACTCTTTGTCAGACTGAACACTCCACTTCCTGGGAATGTCAGACTGAACACTCCACGTCCTGAGACTCTTTGTCAGACTTAACACTGCACTTCCTACGTCTCTTTATCAGACTGAACGCTCCACTTGCTCAGACTCTTTGTCAGACTGAACACTCCACTTCCTGAGTCTCTTTGTCAGACTGAACACTGCACTTCCTGAGTCTCTTTGTCAGACTGAACACTCCACTTCCAGAGTCTCTTTGTCAGACTTAACACTCCACTTCCTGAGATTGTCAGACTGAACACTCCACTTCCTCAGACTCTTTGCCAGACTGAACACTCCACTTCCTGAGCCTCTGTGTCAGTCTGAACACTGCACTTCCTGATATTGTTAGACTGAACACTCCGCTTCCTGATATTGTCAGATTGAACACTCCGCTTCCTGATATTGTCAGTCTGAAAACTCCAGTTCCTGAGAATTTCAGACTGAAGACTCCACTTACAGAGTATCTTTGTCAGACTAAACACACCACTTCCTGAGTCTCTATGTCAGACTGAACAGTTCACTTCTTCAGTCTCTTTGTCAGACTGAACACTCCACTTCCAGAGTCTCTTTGTCAGACTTAACACTCCACTTCCTGATATTGTTAGACTGAACACTCCGCTTCCTGATATTGTCAGATTGAACACTCCGCTTCCTGATATTGTCAGACTGAAAACTCCAGTTCCTGCGAATTTCAGACTGAAGACTCCACTTACAGAGTCTCTTTGTCAGACTAAACACACCACTTCCTGAGTCTCTATGTCAGACTGAACACTGCACTTCCTGAGTCTCTTTGTCAGACTTAACACTCCACTTCCTGAGATTGTCAGACTGAACACTCCACTTCCTCAGACTCTTTGCCAGACTGAACACTCCACTTCCTCAGTCTCTTTGTCAGACTGAACACTCCACTTCCTGAGTCTCTATGTCAGACTGAACAAAGCACTTCCTGAGAGTCTTTGTCAGACTGAACACTCCATTTCCTGATATGGTCAGACTGAACACTCCACTTCCAGTTACTGTCAGACTGAACACTTAACGTCCTGATACTCTTTCTCACACTGAACTCTCCAATTCCTGAGACTCTTTGACAGACTGAACACTCCACTTCCTGGGAATGTCAGACTGAACACTCCACGTCCTGAGACTCTTTGTCAGACTTAACACTGCACTTCCTACGTCTCTTTGTCAGACTGAACGCTCCACTTGCTCAGACTCTTTGTCAGACTGAACACTCCACTTCCTGAGTCTCTTTGTCAGACTGAACACTGCACTTCCTGAGTCTCTTTGTCAGACTGAACACTCCACTTCCAGAGTCTCTTTGTCAGACTTAACACTCCACTTCCTGAGATTGTCAGACTGAACACTCCACTTCCTCAGACTCTTTGCCAGACTGAACACTCCACTTCCTGAGCCTCTGTGTCAGTCTGAACACTGCACTTCCTGATATTGTTAGACTGAACACTCCGCTTCCTGATATTGTCAGATTGAACACTCCGCTTCCTGATATTGTCAGACTGAAAACTCCAGTTCCTGCGAATTTCAGACTGAAGACTCCACTTACAGAGTCTCTTTGTCAGACTAAACACACCACTTCCTGAGTCTCTATGTCAGACTGAACAGTTCACTTCTTCAGTCTCTTTGTCAGACTGAACACTCCACTTCCAGAGTCTCTTTGTCAGACTGAACACTCCACTTCCTGAGTCTCTATGTCAGACTGAACAAAGCACTTCCTGAGAGTCTTTGTCAGACTGAACACTCCATTTCCTGATATGGTCAGACTGAACACTCCACTTCCAGTTACTGTCAGACTGAACACTTAACGTCCTGATACTCTTTCTCACACTGAACTCTCCAATTCCTGAGACTCTTTGTCAGACTGAACACTCCACTTCCTGAGATTGTCAGACTGAACACTCCACTTCCTCAGACTCTTTGCCAGACTGAACACTCCACTTCCTCAGTCTCTTTGTCAGACTGAACACTCCACTTCCTGAGTCTCTATGTCAGACTGAACAAAGCACTTCCTGAGAGTCTTTGTCAGACTGAACACTCCATTTCCTGATATGGTCAGACTGAACACTCCACTTCCAGTTACTGTCAGACTGAACACTTAACGTCCTGATACTCTTTCTCACACTGAACTCTCCAATTCCTGAGACTCTTTGTCAGACTGAACACTCCACTTCCTGGGAATGTCAGACTGAACACTCCACGTCCTGAGACTCTTTGTCAGACTTAACACTGCACTTCCTACGTCTCTTTATCAGACTGAACGCTCCACTTGCTCAGACTCTTTGTCAGACTGAACACTCCACTTCCTGAGTCTCTTTGTCAGACTGAACACTGCACTTCCTGAGTCTCTTTGTCAGACTGAACACTCCACTTCCAGAGTCTCTTTGTCAGACTTAACACTCCACTTCCTGAGATTGTCAGACTGAACACTCCACTTCCTCAGACTCTTTGCCAGACTGAACACTCCACTTCCTGAGCCTCTGTGTCAGTCTGAACACTGCACTTCCTGATATTGTTAGACTGAACACTCCGCTTCCTGATATTGTCAGATTGAACACTCCGCTTCCTGATATTGTCAGTCTGAAAACTCCAGTTCCTGAGAATTTCAGACTGAAGACTCCACTTACAGAGTCTCTTTGTCACACTAAACACACCACTTCCTGAGTCTCTATGTCAGACTGAACAGTTCACTTCTTCAGTCTCTTTGTCAGACTGAACACTCCACTTCCAGAGTCTCTTTGTCAGACTTAACACTCCACTTCCTGAGATTGTCAGACTGAACACTCCACTTCCTCAGACTCTTTGCCAGACTGAACACTCCACTTCCTCAGTCTCTTTGTCAGACTGAACACTCCACTTCCTGAGTCTCTATGTCAGACTGAACAAAGCACTTCCTGAGAGTCTTTGTCAGACTGAACACTCCATTTCCTGATATGGTCAGACTGAACACTCCACTTCCAGTTACTGTCAGACTGAACACTTAACGTCCTGATACTCTTTCTCACACTGAACTCTCCAATTCCTGAGACTCTTTGACAGACTGAACACTCCACTTCCTGGGAATGTCAGACTGAACACTCCACGTCCTGAGACTCTTTGTCAGACTTAACACTGCACTTCCTACGTCTCTTTGTCAGACTGAACGCTCCACTTGCTCAGACTCTTTGTCAGACTGAACACTCCACTTCCTGAGTCTCTTTGTCAGACTGAACACTGCACTTCCTGAGTCTCTTTGTCAGACTGAACACTCCACTTCCAGAGACTCTTTGTCAGACTTAACACTCCACTTCCTGAGATTGTCAGACTGAACACTCCACTTCCTCAGACTCTTTGCCAGACTGAACACTCCACTTCCTGAGCCTCTGTGTCAGTCTGAACACTGCACTTCCTGATATTGTTAGACTGAACAGTCCGCTTCCTGATATTGTCAGACTGAACACTCCGCTTCATGAGTCTCTTTGTCAGACTGAAAACTCCAGTTTCTGAGAATTTCAGACTGAAGACTCCACTTACAGAGTCTCTTTGTCAGACTAAACACACCACTTCCTGAGTCTCTATGTCAGACTGAACAGTCCACTTCTTCAGTCTCTTTGTCAGACTGAACACTCCACTTCCAGAGTCTCTTTGTCAGACTTAACACTCCACTTCCTGAGATTGTCAGAATGAACACTCCACTTCCTCAGACTCTTTGCCAGACTGAACACTCCACTTCCTGAGACTCTTTGCCAGACTGAACACTCCACTTCCTGAGCCTCTGTGTCAGTCTGAACACAGTACTTCCTGATGTTGTTAGACTGAACACTCCGCTTCCTGATATTGTCAGACTGAACACTCCACTTCCTGAGACTCTTTGCCAGACTGAACACTCCACTTCCTGAGCCTCTTTGCCAGACTGAACACTCCACTTCCTGAGCCTCTGTGTCAGTCTGAACACTGCACTTCCTGATATTGTTAGACTGAACACTCCGCTTCCTGATATTGTCAGACTGAACACTCCACTTCCTGAGACTCTTTGCCAGACTGAACACTCCACTTCCTGAGCCTCTTTGCCAGACTGAACACTCCACTTCCTGAGCCTCTTTGTCCGACTGAACACTCCACTTCCTGAGTCTCTTTGCCAAACTGAACACTCCACTTACTGAGCCTCTTTGTCAGACTAAACACACCACTTCCTGAGTCTCTATGTCAGACTGAACACTCCACTTCCTCAGTCTCTTTGTCAGACTGAACACTCCACTTCCTCAGACTCTTTGTCAGACCGACCACTGCACTTCCTGAAAGTCTTTGTCAGACTGAACACTCCATTTCCTGATATGGTCAGACTGAACACTCCACTTCCAGTTACTGTCAGACTGAACACTTAACGTCCTGATACTCTTTCTCACACTGAACTCTCCAATTCCTCAGTCTCTTCGTCAGACTAAACACACCACTTCCTGAGTCTCTATGTCAGACTGAACAGTCCACTTCTTCAGTCTCTTTGTCAGACTGAACACTCCACTTCCAGAGTCTCTTTGTCAGCCTTAACACTCCACTTCCTGAGATTGTCAGACTGAACACTCCACTTCCTCAGACTCTTTGTCAGACTGAACACTCCACTTCCTGAGTCTCTTTGTCAGACTGAACACTGCACTTCCTGAGATTGTCAGACTGAACACTCCACTTCCTCAGACTCTTTGCCAGACTGAACACTCCACTTCCTCAGACGCTTTGCCAGACTGAACACTCCACTTCCTGAGCCTCTGTGCCAGTCTGAACACTGCACTTCCTGATATTGCTAGACTGAACACTCCGCTTCCTGATATTGTCAGACTGAACACTCCACTTCCTGAGACTCTTTGCCAGACTGAACACTCCACTTCCTGAGCCTCTTTGCCAGACTGAACACTCCACTTCCTGAGCCTCTGTGTCAGTCTGAACACTGCACTTCCTGATATTGTTAGACTGAACACTCCGCTTCCTGATATTGTCAGACTGAACACTCCACTTCCTGAGACTCTTTGCCAGACTGAACACTCCACTTCCTGAGCCTCTGTGTCAGTCTGAACACTGCACTTCCTGATATTGTTAGACTGAACACTCCGCTTCCTGATATTGTCAGACTGAACACTCCGCTTCATGAGTCTCTCTGTCAGAGTGAAAACTCCAGTTCCTGAGAATTTCAGACTGAAGACTCCACTTACAGAGTCTCTTTGCCAGACTGAACACTCCACTTCCTCAGTCTCTTTGTCAGACTAAACACACCACTTCCTGAGTCTCTATGTCACACTGAACAGACCACTTCTTCAGTCTCTTTGTCAGACTGAACACTCCACTTCCAGAGTCTCTTTGTCAGACTTAACACTCCACGTCCTGAGATTGTCAGACTGAACACTCCACTTCCTCAGACTCTTTGTAGACTGAACACTCCACTTCCTGAGTCTCTTTGTCAGACTGAACACTGCACTTCCTGAGTCTCTTTGTCAGACTGAACACTCCACTTCCAGAGTCTCTTTGACAGACTTAACACTCCACTTCCTGAGATTGTCAGACTGAACACTCCACTTCCTCAGACTCTTTGCCAGACTGAACACTCCACTTACTGAGTCTCTTTGTCCGACTGAGCACTCCACTTCCTGAGTCTCTTTGCCAAACTGAACACTACACTTACTGAGCCTCGTTATCAGACTAAACACACCACTTCCTGTGTCTCTATGTCAGACTGAACACTCCACTTCCTCAGTCTCTTTGTCAGACTGAACACTCCACTTCCTGAGTCTCTATGTCAGACTGAACACTCCACTTCCTCAGTCTCTTTGTCAGACTGAACACTCCACTTCCTCAGACTCTTTGCCAGACTGAACACTCCACTTACTGAGCCTCTTTGTCAGACTGAACACTCCACTTCCTGAGTCTCTATGTCAGCCTGAACACTCCACTTCCTCAGTCTCTTTGTCAGACTGAACACTCCACTTCCTCAGACTCTTTGTCAGATCGACCACTGCACTTCCTGAAGGTCTTTGTCAGACTGAACACTCCATTTCCTGATATGGTCAGACTGAACACTCCACTTCCAGTTACTGTCAGACTGAACACTTAACGTCCTGATACTCTTTCTCACACTGAACTCTCCAATTCCTGAGTCTCTTTGTCAGAATGGACACTCTACTTCCTGAGATTGTCAGACTGAACACTCCACTTCCTGAGAGTCTTTCTCAGACTGAACACTCCACTTCCTGAGTCTCTTTCTCAGACTGAACACTCCACGTTCTGAGACTCTTTCTCAGACTGAACACTCCACTTCCTAAGACTCTTTGTCAGACTGAACACTCCACGTCCGGAGACTCTTTGTCAGACTGACCATTGCACTTCCTGAGAATCTTTGTCAGACTGAACACTCCGCGCACTGTGATTGTCAGTCTGAATAACTCCACTTCCTGGGTATCTTTGTCAGACTGAACACTCCACTTCCTGAGACTCTTTGCCAGACTGAACACTCCACTTCCTGAGCCTCTGTGTCAGTCTGAACACTGCACTTCCTGATATTATTAGACTGAACACTCCGCTTCCTGATATTGTCAGACTGAACACTCCGCTTCATGAGTCTCTTTGTCAGACTGAAAACTCCAGTTCCTGAGAATTTCAGACTGAAGACTCCACTTACAGAGTCTCTTTGCCAGACTGAACACTCCACTTCCTCAGTCTCTTTGTCAGACTAAACACACCACTTCCTGAGTCTCTATGTCAGACTGAACAGTCCACTTCTTCAGTCTCTTTGTCAGACTGAACACTCCACTTCCAGAGTCTCTTTGTCAGACTTAACACTCCACTTCCTGAGATTGTCAGACTGAACACTCCACTTCCTCAGACTCTTTGTCAGACTGAACACTCCACTTCCTGAGTCTCGTTGTCAGACTGAAAACTCCAGTTCCTGAGAATTTCAGACTGAAGACTCCACTTACAGAGTCTCTTTGCCAGACTGAACACTCCACTTCCTCAGTCTCTTTGTCAGACTGAACACTCCACTTCCTCAGACTCTTTGCCAGACTGAACACTCCACTTACTGAGTCTCTTTGTCCGACTGAGCACTCCACTTCCTGAGTCTCTTTGCCAAACTGAACACTACACTTACTGAGCCTCGTTATCAGACTAAACACACCACTTCCTGAGTCTCTATGTCAGACTGAACACTCCACTTCCTCAGTCTCTTTGTCAGACTGAACACTCCACTTCCTGAGTCTCTATGTCAGACTGAACACTCCACTTCCTCAGTCTCTTTGTCAGACTGAACACTCCACTTCCTCAGACTCTTTGCCAGACTGAACACTCCACTTACTGAGCCTCTTTGTCAGACTGAACACTCCACTTCCTGAGTCTCTATGTCAGCCTGAATACTCCACTTCCTCAGTCTCTTTGTCAGACTGTACACTCCACTTCCTCAGACTCTTTGTCAGATCGACCACTGCACTTCCTGAAGGTCTTTGTCAGACTGAACACTCCATTTCCTGATATGGTCAGACTGAACACTCCACTTCCAGTTACTGTCAGACTGAACACTTAACGTCCTGATACTCTTTCTCACACTGAACTCTCCAATTCCTGAGTCTCTTTGTCAGAATGAACACTCTACTTCCTGAGATTGTCAGACTGAACACTCCACTTCCTGAGAGTCTTTCTCAGACTGAACACTCCACTTCCTGAGTCTCTTTCTCAGACTGAACACTCCACGTTCTGAGACTCTTTCTCAGACTGAACACTCCACTTCCTAAGACTCTTTGTCAGACTGAACACTCCACGTCCGGAGACTCTTTGTCAGACTGACCATTGCACTTCCTGAGAATCTTTGTCAGACTGAACACTCCGCGCACTGTGATTGTCAGTCTGAATAACTCCACTTCCTGGGTATCTTTGTCAGACTGAACACTCCACTTCCTGAGACTCTTTGCCAGACTGAACACTCCACTTCCTGAGCCTCTGTGTCAGTCTGAACACTGCACTTCCTGATATTATTAGACTGAACACTCCGCTTCCTGATATTGTCAGACTGAACACTCCGCTTCATGAGTCTCTTTGTCAGACTGAAAACTCCAATTCCTGAGAATTTCAGACTGAAGACTCCACTTACAGAGTCTCTTTGCCAGACTGAACACTCCACTTCCTCAGTCTCTTTGTCAGACTAAACACACCACTTCCTGAGTCTCTATGTCAGACTGAACAGTCCACTTCTTCAGTCTCTTTGTCAGACTGAACACTCCACTTCCAGAGTCTCTTTGTCAGACTTAACACTCCACTTCCTGAGATTGTCAGACTGAACACTCCACTTCCTCAGACTCTTTGTCAGACTGAACACTCCACTTCCTGAGTCTCGTTGTCAGACTGAAAACTCCAGTTCCTGAGAATTTCAGACTGAAGACTCCACTTACAGAGTCTCTTTGCCAGACTGAACACTCCACTTCCTCAGTCTCTTTGTCAGACTAAACACTCCACTTCCAGAGTCTCTTTGTCAGACTGAACACTCCACTTCCAGAGTCTCTTTGTCAGACTTAACACTCCACTTCCTGAGATTGTCAGACTGAACACTCCACTTCCTCAGACTCTTTGCCAGACTGAACACTCCACTTCCTGAGTCTCTTTGCCAAACTGAACACTCCACTTACTGAGCCTCTTTGTCAGACTAAACACACCACTTCCTGAGTCTCTATGTAAGACTGAACACTCCACTTCCTCAGTCTCTTTGTCAGACTGAACACTCCACTTCCTGAGTCTCTATGTCATACTGAACAATGCACTTCCTGAGAGTCTTTGTCAGACTGAACACTCCATTTCCTGATATGGTCAGACTGAACACTCCACTTCCAGTTACTGTCAGACTGAACACTTAACGTCCTGATACTCTTTCTCACACTGAACTCTCCAATTCCTGAGACTCTTTGTCAGACTGAACTCTCCACTTCCTGGGAATGTCAGACTGAACACTCCACGTCCTGAGACTCTTTGTCAGACTTAACACTGCACTTCCTACGTCTCTTTGTCAGACTGAACGCTCCACTTGCTCAGGCTCTTTGTCAGACTTAGCACTCCACTTCCCGAGATTTTCAGACTGAACACTTCACGTCCTGAGACTCTTTGTCAGACTGAACACTGCACTTCCTCAGACACTTCGTCAGACTGAACACACCACGTACTGAGATTGTCAGTCTGAATAACTCCACTTCCTGGGTATCTTTATCAGACTAAACACTACACTTCCTGATTCTCTTTGTCAGACTGAACACTCTACTTCCTAAGTCTCTTTGCCAGACTGAACACTCCACTTCCTGAGATTGTCAGACTGAACACGCCACTTCCTGATATTGTCAGACTGAACACTCCACTTCCTGATATTGTCAGACTGAACACTCCACTTCCTGATATTGTCAGACTGAACACTCCTCTTCCCGAGTCTCTTTGTCAGACTGAACAGTCCACTTCTTCAGTCTCTTTGTCAGACTGAACACTCCACTTCCAGAGTCTCTTTGTCAGAGTTAACACTCCACTTCCTGAGATTGTCAGACTGAACACTCCACTTCCTCAGACTCTTTGTCAGACTGAACACTCCACTTCCTGAGTCTCTTTGCCAGACTGAACACTCCACTTCCAGAGTCTCTTTGGCAGACTTAACACTCCACTTCCTGAGATTGTCAGACTGAACGCTCCACGTCTTGAGACTCTTTGTCAGACTGAACACTGCACTTCCTCAGACTCACTGTCAGACTTAACTCTCCAGTTCCTGAGTCTCTTTGCAGACTGAACTCTCTACCTCCTGAGATTGTCAGCCTGAACACTCTACTTCCTGAGATTCTCAGACAGAACACTCCACGCCCTGAGAGTCTTTGTCAGACTGAACACTCCACGTCCTGAGACTCTTTGTCAGACTGAACACTCGACGCCCTGACAGTCTTTGTCAGACTAAACACTCCATTTCCAGAGACAGTCAAACTGAACATTGCACTTCCTGTGAATTTCAGACTGAAGACTCAAATTACTGAGTCTCTTTGTCAGAGTAAACACTTAGACTTCCTGAGACTCTTTGTCAGACTGAACACTCCACTTCCCGAGTCTCTTTGTCAGACTGAAGAGTCCACTTCCTGAGACACTTTGCCAGACTGAATACTCCACTTCCTGAGATTGTCAGACTGAACTCTCCACTTCCTGAGTCTCTTTGTCAGACTGAACACTCCACTTCCTGAGACACTTTGTCAGACTGAATACTCCACTTCCTGAGTCTCTTTGTCAGACTGAACACTCCACTTCCTGAGTCTCTTTGTCATTGTGAACACTCCACTTCCTGAGTCTCTTTGTCCGACTGAGCACTGCACTTCCTGAGTCTCTTTGCCAAACTGAACACTACACTTACTGAGCCTCGTTATCAGACTAAACACACCACTTCCTGTGTCTCTATGTCAGACTGAACACTCCACTTCCTCAGTCTCTTTGTCAGACTGAACACTCCACTTCCTGAGTCTCTATGTCAGACTGAACACTCCACTTCCTCAGTCTCTTTGTCAGACTGAACACTCCACTTCCTCAGACTCTTTGCCAGACTGAACACTCCACTTACTGAGCCTCTTTGTCAGACTGAACACTCCACTTCCTCAGTCTCTTTGTCAGACTGAACACTCCACTTCCTCAGACTCTTTGTCAGATCGACCACTGCACTTCCTGAAGGTCTTTGTCAGAATGAACACTCTACTTCCTGAGATTGTCAGACTGAACACTCCACTTCCTGAGAGTCTTTCTCAGACTGAACACTCCACTTCCTGAGTCTCTTTCTCAGACTGAACACTCCACGTTCTGAGACTCTTTCTCAGACTGAACACTCCACTTCCTAAGACTCTTTGTCAGACTGAACACTCCACGTCCGGAGACTCTTTGTCAGACTGACCATTGCACTTCCTGAGAATCTTTGTCAGACTGAACACTCCGCGCACTGTGATTGTCAGTCTGAATAACTCCACTTCCTGGGTATCTTTGTCAGACTGAACACTCCACTTCCTGAGACTCTTTGCCAGACTGAACACTCCACTTCCTGAGCCTCTGTGTCAGTCTGAACACTGCACTTCCTGATATTATTAGACTGAACACTCCGCTTCCTGATATTGTCAGACTGAACACTCCGCTTCATGAGTCTCTTTGTCAGACTGAAAACTCCAGTTCCTGAGAATTTCAGACTGAAGACTCCACTTACAGAGTCTCTTTGCCAGACTGAACACTCCACTTCCTCAGTCTCTTTGTCAGACTAAACACACCACTTCCTGAGTCTCTATGTCAGACTGAACAGTCCACTTCTTCAGTCTCTTTGTCAGACTGAACACTCCACTTCCAGAGTCTCTTTGTCAGACTTAACACTCCACTTCCTGAGATTGTCAGACTGAACACTCCACTTCCTCAGACTCTTTGTCAGACTGAACACTCCACTTCCTGAGTCTCGTTGTCAGACTGAAAACTCCAGTTCCTGAGAATTTCAGACTGAAGACTCCACTTACAGAGTCTCTTTGCCAGACTGAACACTCCACTTCCTCAGTCTCTTTGTCAGACTAAACACTCCACTTCCAGAGTCTCTTTGTCAGACTGAACACTCCACTTCCAGAGTCTCTTTGTCAGACTTAACACTCCACTTCCTGAGATTGTCAGACTGAACACTCCACTTCCTCAGACTCTTTGCCAGACTGAACACTCCACTTCCTGAGTCTCTTTGCCAAACTGAACACTCCACTTACTGAGCCTCTTTGTCAGACTAAACACACCACTTCCTGAGTCTCTATGTCAGACTGAACACTCCACTTCCTCAGTCTCTTTGTCAGACTGAACACTCCACTTCCTGAGTCTCTATGTCATACTGAACAATGCACTTCCTGAGAGTCTTTGTCAGACTGAACACTCCATTTCCTGATATGGTCAGACTGAACACTCCACTTCCAGTTACTGTCAGACTGAACACTTAACGTCCTGATACTCTTTCTCACACTGAACTCTCCAATTCCTGAGACTCTTTGTCAGACTGAACACTCCACTTCCTGGGAATGTCAGACTGAACACTCCACGTCCTGAGACTCTTTGTCAGACTTAACACTGCACTTCCTACGTCTCTTTGTCAGACTGAACGCTCCACTTGCTCAGGCTCTTTGTCAGACTTAGCACTCCACTTCCCGAGATTTTCAGACTGAACACTTCACGTCCTGAGACTCTTTGTCAGACTGAACACTGCACTTCCTCAGACACTTCGTCAGACTGAACACACCACGTACTGAGATTGTCAGTCTGAATAACTCCACTTCCTGGGTATCTTTATCAGACTAAACACTACACTTCCTGATTCTCTTTGTCAGACTGAACACTCTACTTCCTAAGTCTCTTTGCCAGACTGAACACTCCACTTCCTGAGATTGTCAGACTGAACACGCCACTTCCTGATATTGTCAGACTGAACACTCCACTTCCTGATATTGTCAGACTGAACACTCCACTTCCTGATATTGTCAGACTGAACACTCCTCTTCCCGAGTCTCTTTGTCAGACTGAACAGTCCACTTCTTCAGTCTCTTTGTCAGACTGAACACTCCACTTCCAGAGTCTCTTTGTCAGAGTTAACACTCCACTTCCTGAGATTGTCAGACTGAACACTCCACTTCCTCAGACTCTTTGACAGACTGAACACTCCACTTCCTGAGTCTCTTTGCCAGACTGAACACTCCACTTCCAGAGTCTCTTTGGCAGACTTAACACTCCACTTCCTGAGATTGTCAGACTGAACGCTCCACGTCTTGAGACTCTTTGTCAGACAGAACACTGCACTTCCTCAGACTCACTGTCAGACTTAACTCTCCAGTTCCTGAGTCTCTTTGCAGACTGAACTCTCTACCTCCTGAGATTGTCAGCCTGAACACTCTACTTCCTGAGATTCTCAGACAGAACACTCCACGCCCTGAGAGTCTTTGTCAGACTGAACACTCCACGTCCTGTCTCTTTGTCAGACTGAACACTCGACGCCCTGACAGTCTTTGTCAGACTAAACACTCCATTTCCAGAGACAGTCAAACTGAGCATTGCACTTCCTGTGAATTTCAGACTGAAGACTCAAATTACTGAGTCTCTTTGTCTGAGTAAACACTTAGACTTCCTGAGACTCTTTGTCAGACTGAACACTCCACTTCCCGAGTCTCTTTGTCAGACTGAAGAGTCCACTTCCTGAGACACTTTGCCAGACTGAATACTCCACTTCCTGAGATTGTCAGACTGAACTCTCCACTTCCTGAGTCTCTTTGTCAGACTGAACACTCCACTTCCTGAGACACTTTGTCAGACTGAATACTCCACTTCCTGAGTCTCTTTGTCAGACTGAACACTCCACTTCCTGAGTCTCTTTGTCAGATTGAACACTCCACTTCCTGAGACACTTTGTCAGACTGAACACTCCACTTACAGAGTCTCTTTGTCAGACTGAACACTCCACTTCCCGAGTCTCTTTGTCCGAATGAACACCCCACCTCTTGTGTCTCTTTGTCAGATTGAACACTCCACTTACTGAGTCTCTTTGTCAGACTGAACACTCCACTTCCTGAGACACTTTGTCAGACTGAATACTCCACTTCCTGAGTCTCTTTGTCAGACTGAACACTCCACTTCCCGAGTCTCTTTGTCAGACTGAACGCCCCACCTCTTGTGTCTCTTTGTCAGATTGAACACTCCACTTCCTGAGTCTCTTTGTCAGACTGAACACTCCACTTCTTGAGTCTCTATGTGAGACGGAACACTCCACTTCCTGAGTCTCTTTGACAGACTGAACACTCCACTTTCTGAGAATTTCATACCGAAGACTCCACTTCCTGACTCTCTTTGTCAGACAGAACACTCCACTTCCCGAGACAATTTGTCCGATGGAACACCCCAACTCCTGTGTCTCTTTGTCAGACTGAACACTCGACTTCCTGAGACTGCCAGACTGAAAGCTGCACTCCCTGATATTGTCAGACTGAACATTTCACTCCCTGAGTCACTTTTCCAGACTAAACACTTCACATCCTGATATTGTCAGACTGAACACGCCACTTCCTGAATCTCTTTCTCAGACTGAACACTCCAACTCCTGAGTCTCTTTGCCAGACTGAACACTCCACTTACAGAGTCTCATTGTCAGACTGAACACTGCACTTCCTGAAACTCTTTCTCAGACTGAACACTCCACCTCCTGAGTCTCTTTGCCAGACTGAACACTCCACTTCCTGAGTCTCTTTGTCAGACTGAAAACTATACTTCCCGAGGCTCTTTGTCCGAATGAACACCCCACCTCCTGTGTCTCTTTGTCAGATTGAACACTCCACTTACTGAGTCTCTTTGTCAGACTGAACTCTGCACTTGCTGAGATTGTCAGACTGAACACTCGACTTCCTGAGACTGCCGGACTGAAAGCTGCACTCCTTGATATTGTCAGACTGAACATTTCACTCCCTGAGTCTCTTTTCCAGACTAAACACTTCACATCCTGATATTGTCAGACTGAACACTCCACTTCCTGAATCTCTTTCTCAGACTGAACACTCCACTTCCTGAAACTCTTTGCCAGACTGAACACTCCACTTACTGAGTCTCTTTGTCAGACTGAACTCTCCACTTGCTGAGATTGTCAGACTGAACAATCCACTTCCTGAATCTCTTTCTCAGACTGAACACTCCACCTCCTGAGTCTCTTTGTCAGACTGAACACTCCACCTCCTGAGTCTCTTTGTCAGATTGAACACTCCACTTATTGAGTCTCTTTGTCAGACTGAACACTTCACTTTCCGAGTCTCTTTGCCAGACTGAACACTCGACTTCCTTTATCTCTATGTGAGACTGTACACACCACTTCCTGAGTAACATTGTCAGACTTAACACTCCACTTCCTGAGTCTCTTTCTCAGACTGAACACTCCACTTCCTGAGTCTCTTTGTCCGAATGAACACTACACTTCCCGAGTCTCTTTGTCCGAATGAACACTCCACTTCCCGAGACTCTTTGTCAGACTGAACACTACACTTCCAGAGTCTCTTTGTCAGACTTAACACACCACTTCCTGAGATTGTCAGACTGAACACTCCACTTCCTCAGACTCTTTGTCAGACTGAACACTCCACTTCCTGAGTCTCTTTGTCAGACTGAACACTGCACTTCCTGAGTCTCTTTGTCAGACTGAACACTCCACTTCCAGAGTCTCTTTGTCAGACTTAACACTCCACTTCCTGAGATTGTCAGACTGAACACTCCACTTCCTCAGTCTCTTTGCCAGACTGAACACTCCACTTCCTGAGTCTCTTTGCCAAACTGAACACTCCACTTACTGAGCCTCTTTGTCAGACTAAACACACCACTTCCTGAGTCTCTATGTCAGACTGAACACTCCACTTCCTCAGTCTCTTTTTCAGACTGAACACTCCACTTCCTCAGATTCTTTGTCAGACCGTCCACTGCACTTCCTGAGAGTCTTTGTCAGACTGAACACTCCATTTCCTGATATGGTCAGACTGAACACTCCACTTCCAGTTACTGTCAGACTGAACACTTAACGTCCTGATACTCTTTCTCACACTGAACTCTCCAATTCCTGAGACTCTTTGTCAGACTGAACTCTCCACTTCCTGGGAATGTCAGACTGAACACTCCACGTCCTGAGACTCTTTGTCAGATTTAACACTGCACTTCCTAAGTCTCTCTGTCAGACTGAACGCTCCACTTGCTCAGCCTCTTTGTCAGACTAAACACACCACTTCCTGAGTCTTTATGTCAGACTGAACACTCCACTTCCTCAGGCTCTTTGTCAGACTTAGCACTCCACTTCCTGAGACTCTTTGTCAGACTGAACACTACACTTCCCGAGTCTCTTTGACAGACTGTACAGTCCACTTCTTCAGACTCTTTGTCAGACTGAACACTCCACTTCCTGAGTCTCTTTGTCAGACTGAATGGTCCACTTCCTGAGACTCTTTGTCAGACTGAACACTACACTTCCCGAGTCTCTTTGTCAGACTGAACAGTCCACTTCTTCAGTCTCTTTGTCAGACTGAACACTCCGCTTCCAGAGTCTCTTTGTCAGACTTAACACTCCACTTCCTGAGATTGTCAGACTGAACACTCCACTTCCTCAGACTCTTTGTCAGACTGAACACTCCACTTCCTGAGTCTCTTTGCCAGACTGAACACTCCACTTCCTGAGATTGTCAGACTGAACACGCCACTTCCTGATATTGTCAGACTGAACACTCCACTTCCTGATATTGTCAGACTGAACACTCCTCTTCCAGAGTCTCTTTGTCAGACTTAACACTCCACTCCCTGAGATTGTCAGACTGAACACTCCACGCCCTGAGAGTCTTTCTCAGACTGAACACTCCACGTCCTGAGACTCTTTGTCAGACTGAACACTCCACTTCCTGAGATTGTCAGACTGAACACTCCACTTCCTGAGACTCTTTGCCAGACTGAACACTCCACTTCCTGAGTCTCTTTGCCAGACTGAACACTCCACTTCCCGAGTCTCTATGTCAGACAGATCACTCCACTTCCTGAGATTGTCAGACTGAACGCTCCAAGTCTTGAGACTCTTTGTCAGACTGAACACTGCACTTCCTCAGACTCACTGTCAGACTTAACTCTCCAGTTCCTGAGTCTCTTTGCAGACTGAACTCTCTACCTCCTGAGATTGTCAGCCTGAACACTCTACTTCCTGTGATTGTCAGACTATACACTCCACTTCCTGAGTCTCTTTGCCAGACTGAATACTCCACTTCCTGAGTCTCTTTCTCAGACTGAACACTCCACCTCCTGAGTCTCTTTGCCAGACTGAACACTCCAACTCCTGAGTCTCTTTGCCAGACTGAACACTCCACTTACAGAGTCTCATTGTCAGACTGAACACTGCACTTCCTGAAACTCTTTCTCAGACTGAACACTCCACCTCCTGAGTCTCTTTGCCAGACTGAACACTCCACTTCCTGAGTCTCTTTGTCAGACTGAAAACTATACTTCCCGAGGCTCTTTGTCCGAATGAACACCCCACCTCCTGTGTCTCTTTGTCAGATTGAACACTCCACTTACTGAGTCTCTTTGTCAGACTGAACTCTGCACTTGCTGAGATTGTCAGACTGAACACTCGACTTCCTGAGACTGCCGGACTGAAAGCTGCACTCCTTGATATTGTCAGACTGAACATTTCACTCCCTGAGTCTCTTTTCCAGACTAAACACTTCACATCCTGATATTGTCAGACTGAACACTCCACTTCCTGAATCTCTTTCTCAGACTGAACACTCCACTTCCTGAAACTCTTTGCCAGACTGAACACTCCACTTACTGAGTCTCTTTGTCAGACTGAACTCTCCACTTGCTGAGATTGTCAGACTGAACAATCCACTTCCTGAATCTCTTTCTCAGACTGATCACTCCACCTCCTGAGACTCTTTGTCAGACTGAACACTCCACCTCCTGAGTCTCTTTGTCAGATTGAACACTCCACTTATTGAGTCTCTTTGTCAGACTGAACACTTCACTTTCCGAGTCTCTTTGCCAGACTGAACACTCGACTTCCTTTATCTCTATGTGAGACTGTACACACCACTTCCTGAGTAACATTGTCAGACTTAACACTCCACTTCCTGAGTCTCTTTCTCAGACTGAACACTCCACTTCCTGAGTCTCTTTGTCCGAATGAACACTACACTTCCCGAGTCTCTTTGTCCGAATGAACACTCCACTTCCCGAGACTCTTTGTCAGACTGAACACTACACTTCCAGAGTCTCTTTGTCAGACTTAACACACCACTTCCTGAGATTGTCAGACTGAACACTCCACTTCCTCAGACTCTTTGTCAGACTGAACACTCCACTTCCTGAGTCTCTTTGTCAGACTGAACACTGCACTTCCTGAGTCTCTTTGTCAGACTGAACACTCCACTTCCAGAGTCTCTTTGTCAGACTTAACACTCCACTTCCTGAGATTGTCAGACTGAACACTCCACTTCCTCAGTCTCTTTGCCAGACTGAACACTCCACTTCCTGATTCTCTTTGCCAAACTGAACACTCCACTTACTGAGCCTCTTTGTCAGACTAAACACACCACTTCCTGAGTCTCTATGTCAGACTGAACACTCCACTTCCTCAGTCTCTTTTTCAGACTGAACACTCCACTTCCTCAGACTCTTTGTCAGACCGTCCACTGCACTTCCTGAGAGTCTTTGTCAGACTGAACACTCCATTTCCTGATATGGTCAGACTGAACACTCCACTTCCAGTTACTGTCAGACTGAACACTTAACGTCCTGATACTCTTTCTCACACTGAACTCTCCAATTCCTGAGACTCTTTGTCAGACTGAACTCTCCACTTCCTGGGAATGTCAGACTGAACACTCCACGTCCTGAGACTCTTTGTCAGATTTAACACTGCACTTCCTAAGTCTCTCTGTCAGACTGAACGCTCCACTTGCTCAGCCTCTTTGTCAGACTAAACACACCACTTCCTGAGTCTTTATGTCAGACTGAACACTCCACTTCCTCAGGCTCTTTGTCAGACTTAGCACTCCACTTCCTGAGACTCTTTGTCAGACTGAACACTACACTTCCCGAGTCTCTTTGACAGACTGTACAGTCCACTTCTTCAGACTCTTTGTCAGACTGAACACTCCACTTCCTGAGTCTCTTTGTCAGACTGAATGGTCCACTTCCTGAGACTCTTTGTCAGACTGAACACTACACTTCCCGAGTCTCTTTGTCAGACTGAACAGTCCACTTCTTCAGTCTCTTTGTCAGACTGAACACTCCGCTTCCAGAGTCTCTTTGTCAGACTTAACACTCCACTTCCTGAGATTGTCAGACTGAACACTCCACTTCCTCAGACTCTTTGTCAGACTGAACACTGCACTTCCTGAGTCTCTTTGTCAGACTGAACACTCCACTTCCAGAGTCTCTTTGTCAGACTTAACACTCCACTTCCTGAGATTGTCAGACTGAACACTCCACTTCCTCAGTCTCTTTGCCAGACTGAACACTCCACTTCCTGAGTCTCTTTGCCAAACTGAACACTCCACTTACTGAGCCTCTTTGTCAGACTAAACACACCACTTCCTGAGTCTCTATGTCAGACTGAACACTCCACTTCCTCAGTCTCTTTTTCAGACTGAACACTCCACTTCCTCAGACTCTTTGTCAGACCGTCCACTGCACTTCCTGAGAGTCTTTGTCAGACTGAACACTCCATTTCCTGATATGGTCAGACTGAACACTCCACTTCCAGTTACTGTCAGACTGAACACTTAACGTCCTGATACTCTTTCTCACACTGAACTCTCCAATTCCTGAGACTCTTTGTCAGACTGAACTCTCCACTTCCTGGGAATGTCAGACTGAACACTCCACGTCCTGAGACTCTTTGTCAGATTTAACACTGCACTTCCTAAGTCTCTCTGTCAGACTGAACGCTCCACTTGCTCAGCCTCTTTGTCAGACTAAACACACCACTTCCTGAGTCTTTATGTCAGACTGAACACTCCACTTCCTCAGGCTCTTTGTCAGACTTAGCACTCCACTTCCTGAGACTCTTTGTCAGACTGAACACTACACTTCCCGAGTCTCTTTGACAGACTGTACAGTCCACTTCTTCAGACTCTTTGTCAGACTGAACACTCCACTTCCTGAGTCTCTTTGTCAGACTGAATGGTCCACTTCCTGAGACTCTTTGTCAGACTGAACACTACACTTCCCGAGTCTCTTTGTCAGACTGAACAGTCCACTTCTTCAGTCTCTTTGTCAGACTGAACACTCCGCTTCCAGAGTCTCTTTGTCAGACTTAACACTCCACTTCCTGAGATTGTCAGACTGAACACTCCACTTCCTCAGACTCTTTGTCAGACTGAACACTCCACTTCCTGAGTCTCTTTGCCAGACTGAACACTCCACTTCCTGAGATTGTCAGACTGAACACGCCACTTCCTGATATTGTCAGACTGAACACTCCACTTCCTGATATTGTCAGACTGAACACTCCTCTTCCAGAGTCTCTTTGTCAGACTTAACACTCCACTCCCTGAGATTGTCAGACTGAACACTCCACGCCCTGAGAGTCTTTCTCAGACTGAACACTCCACGTCCTGTGACTCTTTGTCAGACTGAACACTCCACTTCCTGAGATTGTCAGACTGAACACTCCACTTCCTGAGACTCTTTGCCAGACTGAACACTCCACTTCCTGAGTCTCTTTGCCAGACTGAACACTCCACTTCCCGAGTCTCTATGTCAGACAGATCACTCCACTTCCTGAGATTGTCAGACTGAACGCTCCAAGTCTTGAGACTCTTTGTCAGACTGAACACTGCACTTCCTCAGACTCACTGTCAGACTTAACTCTCCAGTTCCTGAGTCTCTTTGCAGACTGAACTCTCTACCTCCTGAGATTGTCAGCCTGAACACTCTACTTCCTGTGATTGTCAGACTATACACTCCACTTCCTGAGTCTCTTTGCCAGACTGAATACTCCACTTCCTGAGTCTCTTTCTCAGACTGAACACTCCACCTCCTGAGTCTCTTTGCCAGACTGAACACTCCACTTCCTGAGTCTCTTTGTCAGACTGAACACTCCACTTCCTCAGTCTCTTTGTCAGACTGAACACTCCACTTCCTGAAACTCTTTGCCCGACTGAACACTCCACTTACTGAGTCTCTTTGTCAGACTGAACTCTCCACTTGCTGAGATTGTCAGACTGAACAATCCACTTCCTGAATCTCTTTCTCAGACTGAACACTCCACCTCCTGAGTCTCTTTGTCATACTGAACACTCCACCTCCTGAGTCTCTTTGTCAGATTGAACACTCCACTTATTGAGTCTCTTTGTCAGACTGAACACTTCACTTTCCGAGTCTCTTTGCCAGACTGAACACTCGACTTCCTTTATCTCTATGTGAGACTGTACACACCACTTCCTGAGTAACATTGTCAGACTTAACACTCCACTTCCTGAGTCTCCTTCTCAGACTGAACACTCCACTTCCTGAGTCTCTTTGTCCGAATGAACACTACACTTCCCGAGTCTCTTTGTCCGAATGAACACTCCACTTCCCGAGACTCTTTGTCAGACTGAACACTACACTTCCAGAGTCTCTTTGTCAGACTTAACACACCACTTCCTGAGATTGTCAGACTGAACACTCCACTTCCTCAGACACTTTGTCAGACTGAACACTCCACTTCCTGAGTCTCTTTGTCAGACTGAACACTGCACTTCCTGAGTCTCTTTGTCAGACTGAACACTCCACTTCCAGAGTCTCTTTGTCAGACTTAACACTCCACTTCCTGAGATTGTCAGACTGAACACTCCACTTCCTCAGTCTCTTTGCCAGACTGAACACTCCACTTCCTGAGTCTCTTTGCCAAACTGAACACTCCACTTACTGAGCCTCTTTGTCAGACTAAACACACCACTTCCTGAGTCTCTATGTCAGACTGAACACTCCACTTCCTCAGTCTCTTTTTCAGACTGAACACTCCACTTCCTCAGACTCTTTGTCAGACCGTCCACTGCACTTCCTGAGAGTCTTTGTCAGACTGAACACTCCATTTCCTGATATGGTCAGACTGAACACTCCACTTCCAGTTACTGTCAGACTGAACACTTAACGTCCTGATACTCTTTCTCACACTGAACTCTCCAATTCCTGAGACTCTTTGTCAGACTGAACACTCCACTTCCTGGGAATGTCAGACTGAACACTCCACGTCCTGAGACTCTTTGTCAGATTTAACACTGCACTTCCTGAGTCTTTATGTCAGACTTCCTGGGAATGTCAGACTGAACGCTCCACTTGCTCAGCCTCTTTGTCAGACTAAACACACCACTTCCTGAGTCTTTATGTCAGACTGAACACTCCACTTCCTCAGGCTCTTTGTCAGACTTAGCACTCCACCTCCTGAGACTCTTTGTCAGACTGAACACTACACTTCCCGAGTCTCTTTGACAGACTGTACAGTCCACTTCTTCAGACTCTTTGTCAGACTGAACACTCCACTTCCTGAGTCTCTTTGTCAGACTGAATGGTCCACTTCCTGAGACTCTTTGTCAGACTGAACACTACACTTCCCGAGTCTCTTTGTCAGACTGAACAGTCCACTTCTTCAGTCTCTTTGTCAGACTGAACACTCCACTTCCAGAGTCTCTTTGTCAGACTTAACACTCCACTTCCTGAGATTGTCAGACTGAACACTCCACTTCCTCAGACTCTTTGTCAGACTGAACACTCCACTTCCTGAGTCTCTTTGCCAGACTGAACACTCCACTTCCTGAGATTGTCAGACTGAACACGCCACTTCCTGATATTGTCAGACTGAACACTCCACTTCCTGATATTGTCAGACTGAACACTCCTCTTCCAGAGTCTCTTTGTCAGACTTAACACTCCACTCCCTGAGATTGTCAGACTGAACACTCCACGCCCTGAGAGTCTTTCTCAGACTGAACACTCCACGTCCTGAGACTCTTTGTCAGACTGAACACTCCACTTCCTGAGATTGTCAGACTGAACACTCCACTTCCTGAGACTCTTTGCCAGACTGAACACTCCACTTCCTGAGTCTCTTTGCCAGACTGAACACTCCACTTCCCGAGTCTCTATGTCAAACAGATCACTCCACTTCCTGAGATTGTCAGACTGAACGCTCCAAGTCTTGAGACTCTTTGTCAGACTGAACACTGCACTTCCTCAGACTCACTGTCAGACTTAACTCTCCAGTTCCTGAGTCTCTTTGCAGACTGAACTCTCTACATCCTGAGATTGTCAGCCTGAACACTCTACTTCCTGAGATTGTCAGACTATACACTCCACTTCCTGAGTCTCTTTCTCAGACTGAACACTCCACTTCCTGAGTCTCTTTGTCCGAATGAACACTACACTTCCCGAGTCTCTTTGTCCGAATGAACACTCCACTTCCCGAGACTCTTTGTCAGACTGAACACTACACTTCCAGAGTCTCTTTGTCAGACTTAACACACCACTTCCTGAGATTGTCAGACTGAACACTCCACTTCCTCAGACACTTTGTCAGACTGAACACTCCACTTCCTGAGTCTCTTTGTCAGACTGAACACTGCACTTCCTGAGTCTCTTTGTCAGACTGAACACTCCACTTCCAGAGTCTCTTTGTCAGACTTAACACTCCACTTCCTGAGATTGTCAGACTGAACACTCCACTTCCTCAGTCTCTTTGCCAGACTGAACACTCCACTTCCTGAGTCTCTTTGCCAAACTGAACACTCCACTTACTGAGCCTCTTTGTCAGACTAAACACACCACTTCCTGAGTCTCTATGTCAGACTGAACACTCCACTTCCTCAGTCTCTTTTTCAGACTGAACACTCCACTTCCTCAGACTCTTTGTCAGACCGTCCACTGCACTTCCTGAGAGTCTTTGTCAGACTGAACACTCCATTTCCTGATATGGTCAGACTGAACACTCCACTTCCAGTTACTGTCAGACTGAACACTTAACGTCCTGATACTCTTTCTCACACTGAACTCTCCAATTCCTGAGACTCTTTGTCAGACTGAACACTCCACTTCCTGGGAATGTCAGACTGAACACTCCACGTCCTGAGACTCTTTGTCAGATTTAACACTGCACTACCTAAGTCTCTCTGTCAGACTGAACGCTCCACTTGCTCAGCCTCTTTGTCAGACTAAACACACCACTTCCTGAGTCTTTATGTCAGACTGAACACTCCACTTCCTCAGGCTCTTTGTCAGACTTAGCACTCCACTTCCTGAGACTCTTTGTCAGACGGAACACTACACTTCCCGAGTCTCTTTGACAGACTGTACAGTCCACTTCTTCAGACTCTTTGTCAGACTGAATGGTCCACTTCCTGAGACTCTTTGTCAGACTGAACACTACACTTCCCGAGTCTCTTTGTCAGACTGAACAGTCCACTTCTTCTGTCTCTTTGTCAGACTGAACACTCCACTTCCAGAGTCTCTTTGTCAGACTTAACACTCCACTTCCTGAGATTGTCAGACTGAACACTCCACTTCCTCAGACTCTTTGTCAGACTGAACACTCCACTTCCTGAGTCTCTTTGCCAGACTGAACACTCCACTTCCTGAGATTGTCAGACTGAACACGCCACTTCCTGATATTGTCAGACTGAACACTCCACTTCCTGATATTGTCAGACTGAACACTCCTCTTCCAGAGTCTCTTTGTCAGACTTAACACTCCACTTCCTGAGATTGTCAGACTGAACACTCCACGCCCTGAGAGTCTTTCTCAGACTGAACACTCCACGTCCTGAGACTCTTTGTCAGACTGAACACTCCACTTCCTGAGATTGTCAGACTGAACACTCCACTTCCTGAGACTCTTTGCCAGACTGAACACTCCACTTCCTGAGTCTCTTTGCCAGACTGAACACTCCACTTCCCGAGTCTCTATGTCAGACAGATCACTCCACTTCCTGAGATTGTCAGACTGAACGCTCCAAGTCTTGAGACTCTTTGTCAGACTAAACACTGCACTTCCTCAGACTCACTGTCAGACTTAACTCTCCAGTTCCTGAGTCTCTTTGCAGACTGAACTCTCTACCTCCTGAGATTGTCAGCCTGAACACTCAATTTCCTGAGATTGTCAGACTATACACTCCACTTCCTGAGACTCTTTGCCAGACTGAATACTCCACTTCCTGAGTCTCTTTCTCAGACTGAACACTCCACCTCCTGAGTCTCTTTGCCAGACTGAACACTCAACTTCCTGAGTCTCTTTGTCAGACTGAACACTCCACTTCCTCAGTCTCTTTGTCAGACTGAACACTATACTTCCCGAGTCTCTTTCTCCGAATGAACACCCCACCTCCTGTGTCTCTTTGTCAGATTGAACACTCCACTTACTGAGTCTCTTTCTCAGACTGAACTCTGCACTTGCTGAGATTGTCAGACTGAACACTCGACTTCCTGAGACTGCCGGACTGAAAGCTGCACTCCCAGATATTGTCAGACTGAACATTTCACTCCCTGAGTCTCTTTTCCAGACTAAACACCAAATCCTGATATTGTCAGACTGAACACTCCACTTCCTGAATCACTTTCTCAGACTGAACACTCCACCTCCTGAAACTCTTTGTCAGACTGAACACTCCACCTCCTGAGTCTCTTTGCCAGACTGAACACTCCACTTACTTAGTCTCTTTGTCAGACTGAACTCTCCACTTGCTGAGATTGTCAGACTGAACAATCCACTTCCTGATATTGTCAGACGGAACACTCCACTTCCTGAATCTCTTTCTCAGACTGAACACTCCACCTCCTGAGTCTCTTTGTCAGACTGAACACTCCACTTATTGAGTCTCTTTGTCAGACTGAACACTTCACTTTCCGAGTCTCTTTGCCAGACTGAACACTCCACTTCCTTTATCACTATGTGAGACGGTACACACCACTTCCTGAGTAACATTGTCAGACTTAACACTCCACTTCCTGAGTCTCTTTCTCAGACTGAACACTCCACTTCCTGAGTCTCTTTGTCCGAATGAACACTACACTTCCCGAGTCTCTTTGTCCGAATGAACACTCCAACTCCTGAGACTCTTTGTCAGACTGAACACTACACTTCCAGAGTCTCTTTGTCAGACTTAACACTCCACTTCCTGAGATTGTCAGACTGAACAGTCCACTTCCTCAGACTCTTTGTCAGACTGAACACTCCACTTCCTGAGTCTCTTTGTCAGACTGAACACTGCACTTCCTGAGTCTCTTTGTCAGACTGAACACTCCACTTCCAGAGTCTCTTTGTCAGACTTAACACTCCACTTCCTGAGATTGTCAGACTGAACACTCCACTTCCTCAGACTCTTTGCCAGACTGAACACTCCACTTCCTGAGTCTCTTTGCCAAACTGAACACTCCACTTACTGAGCCTCTTTGTCAGACTAAACACACCACTTCCTGAGTCTCTATGTCAGACTGAACACTCCACTTCCTCAGTCTCTTTTTCAGACTGAACACTCCACTTCCTCAGACTCTTTGTCAGACCGTCCACTGCACTTCCTGAGAGTCTTTGTCAGACTGAACACTCCATTTCCTGATATGGTCAGACTGAACACTCCACTTCCAGTTACTGTCAGACTGAACACTTAACGTCCTGATACTCTTTCTCACACTGAACTCTCCAATTCCTGAGACTCTTTGTCAGACTGAACACTCCACTTCCTGGGAATGTCAGACTGAACACTCCACGTCCTGAGACTCTTTGTCAGACTTAACACTGCACTTCCTAAGTCTCTCTGTCAGACTGAACACTCCAACTCCTGAGACTCTTTGTCAGACTGAACACTACACTTCCAGAGTCTCTTTGTCAGACTTAACACTCCACTTCCTGAGATTGTCAGACTGAACACTCCACTTCCTCAGACTCTTTGTCAGACTGAACACTCCACTTCCCGAGTCTCTTTGTCCGAATGAACACTCCACTTCCCGAGACTCTTTGTCAGACTGAACACTACACTTCCAGAGTCTCTTTGTCAGACTTAACACACCACTTCCTGAGATTGTCAGACTGAACACTCCACTTCCTCAGACTCTTTGTCAGACTGAACACTCTACTTCCCGAGTCTCTTTGTCAGACTGAACACTCCAACTCCTGAGACTCTTTGTCAGACTGAACACTACACTTCCAGAGTCTCTTTGTCAGACTTAACACTCCACTTCCTGAGATTGTCAGACTGAACACTCCACTTCCTCAGACTCTTTGTCAGACTGAACACTCCACTTCCTGAGTCTCTTTGTCAGACTGAACACTGCACTTCCTGAGTCTCTTTGTCAGACTGAACACTCCACTTCCAGAGTCTCTTTGTCAGACTTAACACTCCACTTCCTGAGATTGTCAGACTGAACACTCCACTTCCTCAGACTCTTTGCCAGACTGAACACTCCACTTCCTGAGTCTCTTTGCCAAACTGAACACTCCACTTACTGAGCCTCTTTGTCAGACTAAACACACCACTTCCTGAGTCTCTATGTCAGACTGAACACTCCACTTCCTCAGTCTCTTTTTCAGACTGAACACTCCACTTCCTCAGACTCTTTGTCAGACCGTCCACTGCACTTCCTGAGAGTCTTTGTCAGACTGAACACTCCATTTCCTGATATGGTCAGACTGAACACTCCACTTCCAGTTACTGTCAGACTGAACACTTAACGTCCTGATACTCTTTCTCACACTGAACTCTCCAATTCCTGAGACTCTTTGTCAGACTGAACACTCCACTTCCTGGGAATGTCAGACTGAACACTCCACGTCCTGAGACTCTTTGTCAGACTGAACACTGCACTTCCTAAGTCTCTCTGTCAGACTGAACGCTCCACTTGCTCAGCCTCTTTGTCAGACTAAACACACCACTTCCTGAGTCTTTATGTCAGACTGAACACTGCACTTCCTCAGGCTCTTTGTCAGACTTAGCACTCCACTTCCTGAGTCTCTTTGTCAGACTGAATGGTCCACTTCCTGAGACTCTTTGTCAGACTGAACACTACACTTCCCGAGTCTCTTTGTCAGACTGAACAGTCCACTTCTTCAGTCTCTTTGTCAGACTGAACACTCCACTTCCAGAGTCTCTTTGTCAGACTTAACACTCCACTTCCTGAGATTGTCAGACTGAACACTCCACTTCCTCAGACTCTTTGTCAGACTGAACACTCCACTTCCTGAGTCTCTTTGCCAGACTGAACACTCCACTTCCTGGATTGTCAGACTGAACACGCCACTTCCTGATATTGTCAGACTGAACACTCCACTTCCTGATACTGTCAGACTGAACACTCCTCTTCCAGAGTCTCTTTGTCAGACTTAACACTCCACTTCCTGAGATTGTCAGACTGAACACTCCACGCCCTGAGAGTCTTTCTCAGACTGAACACTCCACGTCCTGAGACTCTTTGTCAGACTGAACACTCCACTTCCAGAGTCTCTTTGGCAGACTTAACACTCCACTTCCTGAGATTGTCAGACTGAACACTCCACGTCTTGAGACTCTTTGTCAGACTGAACACTGCACTTCCTCAGACTCACTGTCAGACTTAACTCTCCAGTTCCTGAGTCTCTTTGCAGACTGAACTCTCTACCTCCTGAGATTGTCAGCCTGAGCACTCTACTTCCTGAGATTGTCAGACAGAACACTCCACTTCCTGAGTCTCTATGTCAGACTGAACAAAGCACTTCCTGAGAGTCTTTGTCAGACTGAACACTCCATTTCCTGATATGGTCAGACTGAACACTCCACTTCCAGTTACTGTCAGACTGAACACTTAACGTCCTGATACTCTTTCTCACACTGAACTCTCCAATTCCTGAGACTCTTTGTCAGACTGAACACTCCACTTCCTGGGAATGTCAGACTGAACACTCCACGTCCTGAGACTCTTTGTCAGACTGAACACTCCGCGCACTGTGATTGTCAGTCTGAATAACTCCACTTCCTGGGTATCTTTGTCAGACTAATCACTACACTTCCTGATTCTCTTTGTCAGACGGAACGCTCCAACGCCCGAGTACGTTTGCCAAACTGAAAACTCCGCTTACTGAGTCTCTTTGTCAGACTGAACACTCCACTTCCTGAGACTCTTTGCCAGACTGAACACTCCACTTCCTGAGCCTCTGTGTCAGTCTGAACACTGCACTTCCTGATATTGTTAGACTGAACTCTCCGCTTCCTGATATTGTCAGACTGAACACTCCGCTTCATGAGTCTCTTTGTCAGACTGAAAACTCCAGTTCCTGAGAATTTCAGACTGAAGACTCCACTTACAGAGTCTCTTTGCCAGACTGAACACTCCACTTCCTCAGTCTCTTTGTCAGACTAAACACATCACTTCCAGAGTCTCTATGTCAGACTGAACAGTCCACTTCTTCAGTCTCTTTGTCAGACTAAACACAACACTTCCTGAGTCTCTATGTCAGACTGAACAGTCCACTTCTTCAGTCTCTTTGTCAGACTAAACACACCACTTCCTGAGTCTCTATGTCAGACTGAACAGTCCACATCTTCAGTCTCTTTGTCAGACTGAACACTCCACTTCCAGAGTCTCTTTGTCAGACTGAACACTGCACTTCCTGAGTCTCTTTGACAGACTGAACACCCCACCTCTTGTGTCTCTTTGTCAGATTGAACACTCCACTTACTGAGTCTCTTTGTCAGACTGAACTCTGCACTTGCTGAGATTGTCAGACTGAACACTCGACTTCCTGAGACTGCCGGACTGAAAGCTGCACTCCCTGATATTGTCAGACTGAACATGTCACTCCCTGAGTCTCTTTTCCAGACTAAACACTTCACATCCTGATATTGTCAGACTGAACACTCCACTTACTGAGTCTCTTTCTCAGACTGAACTCTCCACTTGCTGAGATTGTCAGACTGAACAATCCACTTCCTGAATCTCTTTCTCAGACTGAAAACTCCACCTCCTGAGTCTCTTTGTCAGACTGAACACTCCACCTCCTGTGTCTCTTTGTCAGATTGAACACTTCACTTTCCGAGTCTCTTTGCCAGACTGAACACTCGACTTCCTTTATCTCTATGTGAGACTGTACACACCACTTCCTGAGTAACATTGTCAGACTTAACACTCCACTTCCTGAGTCTCTTTCTCAGACTGAACACTCCACTTCCTGAGTCTCTTTGTCCGAATGAACACTACACTTCCCGAGTCTCTTTGTCTGAATGAACACTCCAACTCCTGAGACTCTTTGTCAGACTGAACACTCCACTTCCCGAGTCTCTTTGTCAGACTGAACACTCCAACTCCTGAGACTCTTTGTCAGACTGAACACTACACTTCCAGAGTCTCTTTGTCAGACTTAACACTCCACTTCCTGAGATTGTCAGACTGAACACTCCACTTCCTCAGACTCTTTGTCAGACTGAACACTCCACTTCCCGAGTCTCTTTGTCCGAATGAACACTCCACTTCCCGAGACTCTTTGTCAGACTGAACACTACACTTCCAGAGTCTCTTTGTCAGACTTAACACACCACTTCCTGAGATTGTCAGACTGAACACTCCACTTCCTCAGACTCTTTGTCAGACTGAACACTCCACTTCCCGAGTCTCTTTGTCAGACTGAACACTACAACTCCTGAGACTCTTTGTCAGACTGAACACTACACTTCCAGAGTCTCTTTGTCAGACTTAACACTCCACTTCCTGAGATTGTCAGACTGAACACTCCACTTCCTCAGACTCTTTGTCAGACTGAACACTCCACTTCCTGAGTCTCTTTGTCAGACTGAACACTGCACTTCCTGAGTCTCTTTGTCAGACTGAACACTCCACTTCCAGAGTCTCTATGTCAGACTGAACACTCCACTTCCTCAGTCTCTTTTTCAGACTGAACACTCCACTTCCTCAGACTCTTTGTCAGACCGTCCACTGCACTTCCTGAGAGTCTTTGTCAGACTGAACACTCCATTTCCTGATATGGTCAGACTGAACACTCCACTTCCAGTTACTGTCAGACTGAACACTTAACGTCCTGATACTCTTTCTCACACTGAACTCTCCAATTCCTGAGACTCTTTGTCAGACTTAACACTGCACTTCCTAAGTCTCTCTGTCAGACTGAACGCTCCACTTGCTCAGCCTCTTTGTCAGACTAAACACACCACTTCCTGAGTCTTTATGTCAGACTGAACACTCCACTTCCTCAGGCTCTTTGTCAGACTTAGCACTCCACTTCCTGAGTCTCTTTGTCAGACTGAATGGTCCACTTCCTGAGACTCTTTGTCAGACTGAACAGTCCACTTCTTCAGTCTCTTTGTCAGACTGAACACTCCACTTCCAGAGTCTCTTTGTCAGACTTAACACTCCACTTCCTGAGATTGTCAGACTGAACACTCCACTTCCTCAGACTCTTTGTCAGACTGAACACTCCACTTCCTGAGTCTCTTTGCCAGACTGAACACTCCACTTCCTGAGATTGTCAGACTGAACACGCCACTTCCTGATATTGTCAGACTGAACACTCCACTTCCTGATATTGTCAGACTGAACACTCCTCTTCCAGAGTCTCTTTGTCAGACTTAACACTCCACTTCCTGAGATTGTCAGACTGAACACTCCACGGCCTGAGAGTCTTTCTCAGACTGAACACTCCACGTCCTGAGACTCTTTGTCAGACTGAACACTCCACTTCCAGAGTCTCTTTGGCAGACTTAACACTCCACTTCCTGAGATTGTCAGACTGAACACTCCACGTCTTGAGACTCTTTGTCAGACTGAACACTGCACTTCCTCAGACTCACTGTCAGACTTAACTCTCCAGTTCCTGAGTCTCTTTGCAGACTGAACTCTCTACCTCCTGAGATTGTCAGCCTGAGCACTCTACTTCCTGAGATTGTCAGACAGAACACTCCACTTCCTGAGTCTCTATGTCAGACTGAACAAAGCACTTCCTGAGAGTCTTTGTCAGACTGAACACTCCATTTCCTGATATGGTCAGACTGAACACTCCACTTCCAGTTACTGTCAGACTGAACACTTAACGTCCTGATACTCTTTCTCACACTGAACTCTCCAATTCCTGAGACTCTTTGTCAGACTGAACACTCCACTTCCTGGGAATGTCAGACTGAACACTCCACATCCTGAGACTCTTTGTCAGACTGAACACTCCGCGCACTGTGATTGTCAGTCTGAATACCTCCACTTCCTGGGTATCTTTGTCAGACTAATCACTACACTTCCTGATTCTCTTTGTCAGACGGAACGCTCCAACGCCCGAGTACGTTTGCCAAACTGAAAACTCCGCTTACTGAGTCTCTTTGTCAGACTGAACACTCCACTTCCTGAGACTCTTTGCCAGACTGAACACTCCACTTCCTGAGCCTCTGTGTCAGTCTGAACACTGCACTTCCTGATATTGTTAGACTGAACACTCCGCTTCCTGATATTGTCAGACTGAACACTCCGCTTCATGAGTCTCTTTGTCAGACTGAAAACTCCAGTTCCTGAGAATTTCAGACTGAAGACTCCACTTACAGAGTCTCTTTGCCAGACTGAACACTCCACTTCCTCAGTCTCTTTGTCAGACTAAACACATCACTTCCAGAGTCTCTATGTCAGACTGAACAGTCCACTTCTTCAGTCTCTTTGTCAGACTAAACGCAAACTTCCTGAGTCTCTATGTCAGACTGAACAGTCCACTTCTTCAGTCTCTTTGTCAGACTGAACACTCCACTTCCAGAGTCTCTTTGTCAGACTGAACACTCCACTTCCAGAGTCTCTTTGTCAGACTGAACACTCCACTTCCTCAGTCTCTTTGTCAGACTAAACACACCACTTCGAGAGTCTCTATGTCAGACTGAACAGTCCACTTCTTCAGTCTCTTTGTCAGACTAAACACACCACTTCCTGAGTCTCTATGTCAGACTGAACAGTCCACTTCTTCAGTCTCTTTTTTCAGACTGAACACTACACGTCCAGAGTCTCTTTGTCAGACTAAACACACCACTTCCAGAGTCTCTATGTCAGACTGAACAGTCCACTTCTTCAGTCTCTTTGTCAGACTAAACACACCACTTCCTGAGTCTCTATGTCAGACTGAACACTCCACTTCCTCAGACTCTTTGTCAGACTGAACACTCCACTTCCTGAGTCTCTTTGTCAGACTGAACACTGCACTTCCTGAGTCTCTTTGACAGACTGAACACCCCACCTCTTGTGTCTCTTTGTCAGATTGAACACTCCACTTACTGAGTCTCTTTGTCAGACTGAACTCTGCACTTGCTGAGATTGTCAGACTGAACACTCGACTTCCTGAGACTGCCGGACTGAAAGCTGCACTCCCTGATATTGTCAGACTGAACATTTCACTCCCTGAGTCTCTTTTCCAGACTAAACACTTCACATCCTGATATTGTCAGACTGAACACGCCACTTCCTGAATCTCTTTCTCAGACTGAACACTCCACCTCCTGAGTCTCTTTGCCAGACTGAACACTCCACTTACTGAGTCTCTTTGTCAGACTGAACACTCGACTTCCTGAGTCTCTTTGTCAGACTGAACACTCCACCTCCTGAGTCTCTTTGCCAGACTGAACACTCCACTTGCTGAGATTGTCAGACTGAACACTCCACTTCCTGAGTCTCTTTGCCAGACTGAACACTCCACTTACTGAGTCTCTTTGTCAGACTGAACACTCCACTTACTGAGTCTCTTTGTCAGACTGAACTCTCCACTTGCTGATATTGTCAGACTGAACACTATACTTTCCGAGTCTCTTTGCCAGACTGAACACTCGACTTCCTTTGTCTCTATGTGAGACTGTACACACCACTTCCTGAGTAACATTGTCAGACTTAACACTCCACTTCCTGAGTCTCTATGTCAGACTGAACACTCCGCTTCCTGAGTCTCTTTCTCAGACTGAACACTCCACTTACTGAGTCTCTTTGCCAAACTGAACACTCCACTTACTGAGTCTCTTTGCCAGACTGAACTCTCCACTTGCTGAGATTGTCAGACTGAACAATCCACTTCCTGATATTGTCAGACTGAATACTTCACATCCTGAGATTGTCAGACTGCACTCTCCACTTCCTGATATTGTCAGACTGAACACGCCACTTCCTGAGATTTTCAAACTGAGCACCCATCTTCCTGAGTCTCTTTGCCAGACTGAACACTCCACTTACTGAGTCTCTTTGTCAGACTGAACTCTCCACTTGCTGAGATTGTCAGACTGAACAATCCACTTCCTGATATTGTCAGACTGAACACTTCACATCCTGAGATTGTCAGACTGCACTCTCCACTTCCTGATATTGTCAGACTAAACACTTCACATCCTGATATTGTCAGACTGAACATTCCACTTACTGAGTCTCTTTGTCAGACTGAACACTCCACTTCCTGAGTCTCTTTGCCAGACTGAACACTCCGCTTCCTGAGATTGTCAGACTGCACACTCCACTTCCTGATATTGTCAGACTGAACACTCGACTTACTGAGTCTCTTTGTCAGACTGAACTCTCCACTTCCTGAGATTGTCAGACTGAACACTCCGCCTCCTGATATTGTCAGACTGAACACTCCACTTACTGAGTCTCTTTGTCAGACTGATCAATCCACTTCCTGATATTAACAAACTTAACACTGCACTTCCTGAGTCTCTTTGTCAGACTGAACACTGCATTTCCTGAGATTTTCAGACTGAGCACCCAACCTCCTGAGTCTCTTTGTCAGACTGAATACTCCACTTCCTGAGTCTCTTTGTCAGACTGAACACTATACTTCCTGAGTCTCTTTGCCAGACTGAACACACTTACTGAGACTCTTTGTCAGTCTTAACACTCCACTTCCTGAGTCTCTTTGTCAGACTGAACTCTCCACTTACTGATATTGTCAGACTGAACACTATACTTCCTGAGTCTCTTTCTCAGACTGAACACTCCACTTCCTGAGTCTCTTTCTCAGACTGAACACTCCACCTCCTGAGTCTCTTTGCCAGACTGAACACTCGACTTCCTTTGTCTCCATGTGAGACTGTACACACCACTTCCTGAGTAACATTGTCAGACTTAACACTCCACTTCCTGAGTCTCTATGTCAGACTGAACACTCCACTTACTGAGTCTCTTTGTCAGATTGAACACTCCACTTACTGAGATTGTCAGACTGAACAATCCACTTCCTGATATTGTCAGACTGAACACTTCACATCCTGAGATTGTCAGACTGCACTCTCCACTTCCTGATATTGTCAGACTGAACAGGCCACTTCCTGAGATTTTCAAACTGAGCACCCATCTTCCTGAGTCTCTTTGCCAGACTGAACACTCCACTTACTGAGTCTCTTTGTCAGACTGAACTCTCCACTTGCTGAGATTGTCAGACTGAACACTTCACATCCTGAGATTGTCAGACTGCACTCTCCACTTCCTGATATTGTCAGACTGAACACGCCACTTCCTGAGATTTTCAAACTGAGCACCCATCTTCCTGAGTCTCTTTGCCAGACTGAACACTCCACTTACTGAGTCTCTTTGTCAGACTGAACTCTCCACTTGCTGATATTGTCAGACTGAACACTTCACATCCTGAGATTGTCAGACTGCACTCTCCACTTCCTGATATTGTCAGACTAAACACTTCACATCCTGATATTGTCAGACTGAACACATCCACTTCCTGAAACTCTTTGTCAGACTGAACACTCCACCTCCCGAGTCTCTTTGTCAGACTGAACACTGCATTTCCTGAGATTTTCAGACTGAGCACCCAACATCCTGAGTCTCTTTATCAGACTGAACACTTCACTTTCCGAGACTTTGTCCAACTGAACACCCCACCTCCTGAGTCTCTTTGTCAGACTGAACACTCCACTTCCTGACGTTGTCAGACTAAACAGTCCACTTCCTGAGACTCTTTGCCAGACTGAACACTCCACTTACTAAGACTCTTTGTCAAACTGAACACTCCACTTCCTGAGAATTTCAGACTGAAGACTCCACTTCCTGATATTGTCAGACTGAACACTTCACTTCCTGAGATTGCCAGACTGCACTTTCCACTTCCTGATATTGTAAGACTGAACAATTCACTCCCTGAGTCTCTTTGCCAGACTGAACACTCCACTTCCTGAGATTGTCAGACTGAACAATCCTCTTCCTGATATTGTCAGACTGAACACTCCACTTCCTGAGTCTCTTTGTCAGACTGAACACTCCACTTCCTGAGATTGTCAGACTGCACACTCCACTTCCTGATATTGTCAGACTGAACACTCGACTTACTGAGTCTCTTTGTCAGACTGAACTCTCCACTTCCTGAGATTGTCAGACTGAACACTCCGCCTCCTGATATTGTCAGACTGAACACTCCACTTACTGAGTCTCTTTGTCAGACTGATCAATCCACTTCCTGATATTAACAAACTTAACACTGCACTTCCTGAGTCTCTTTGTCAGACTGAACACTGCATTTCCTGAGATTTTCAGACTGAGCACCCAACCTCCTGAGTCTCTTTATCAGACTGAACACTTCACTTTCCGAGTCTCTTTGTCCGACTGAACACTCCACCACCTGAGATTGTCAGACTGAACACTCCACTTCCTGAGATTGTCAGACTGAACACTCCACTTCCTGAGATTGTCAGACTGAACACTCCACTTCCTGAGATTGTCAGACTGAACACGCCACTTCCTGAGATTTTCAAACTGAGCACCCATCTTCCTGAGTATCTTTGCCAGACTGAACACTCCACTTACTGAGTCTCTATGTCAGACTGAACACTCCACTTCCTCAGTCTCTTTTTCAGACTGAACACTCCACTTCCTCAGACTCTTTGTCAGACCGTCCACTGCACTTCCTGAGAGTCTTTGTCAGACTGAACACTCCATTTCCTGATATGGTCAGACTGAACACTTCTCTTCCAGTTACTGTCAGACTGAACACTTAACGTCCTGATACTCTTTCTCACACTGAACTCTCCAATTCCTGAGACTCTTTGTCAGACTGAACACTCCACTTCCTGGGAATGTCAGACTGAACACTCCACGTCCTGAGACTCTTTGTCAGATTTAACACTGCACTTCCTAAGTCTCTCTGTCAGACTGAACGCTCCACTTGCTCAGCCTCTTTGTCAGACTAAACACACCACTTCCTGAGTCTTTATGTCAGACTGAACACTCCACTTCCTCAGGCTCTTTGTCAGACTTAGCACTCCACCTCCTGAGACTCTTTGTCAGACTGAACACTACACTTCCCGAGTCTCTTTGACAGACTGTACAGTCCACTTCTTCAGACTCTTTGTCAGACTGAACACTCCACTTCCTGAGTCTCTTTGTCAGACTGAATGGTCCACTTCCTGAGACTCTTTGTCAGACTGAACACTACACTTCCCGAGTCTCTTTGTCAGACTGAACAGTCCACTTCTTCAGTCTCTTTGTCAGACTGAACACTCCACTTCCAGAGTCTCTTTGTCAGACTTAACACTCCACTTCCTGAGATTGTCAGACTGAACACTCCACTTCCTCAGACTCTTTGTCAGACTGAACACTCCACTTCCTGAGTCTCTTTGCCAGACTGAACACTCCACTTCCTGAGATTGTCAGACTGAACACGCCACTTCCTGATATTGTCAGACTGAACACTCCACTTCCTGATATTGTCAGACTGAACACTCCTCTTCCAGAGTCTCTTTGTCAGACTTAACACTCCACTCCCTGAGATTGTCAGACTGAACACTCCACGCCCTGAGAGTCTTTCTCAGACTGAACACTCCACGTCCTGAGACTCTTTGTCAGACTGAACACTCCACTTCCTAAGATTGTCAGACTGAACACTCCACTTCCTGAGACTCTTTGCCAGACTGAACACTCCACTTCCTGAGTCTCTTTGCCAGACTGAACACTCCACTTCCCGAGTCTCTATGTCAGACAGATCACTCCACTTCCTGAGATTGTCAGACTGAACGCTCCAAGTCTTGAGACTCTTTGTCAGACTGAACACTGCACTTCCTCAGACTCACTGTCAGACTTAACTCTCCAGTTCCTGAGTCTCTTTGCAGACTGAACTCTCTACCTCCTGAGATTGTCAGCCTGAACACTCTACTTCCTGTGATTGTCAGACTATACACTCCACTTCCTGAGTCTCTTTGCCAGACTGAATACTCCACTTCCTGAGTCTCTTTCTCAGACTGAACACTCCACCTCCTGAGTCTCTTTGCCAGACTGAACACTCCACTTCCTGAGTCTCTTTGTCAGACTGAACACTCCACTTCCTCAGTCTCTTTGTCAGACTGAACACTCCACTTCCTGAAACTCTTTGCCAGACTGAACACTCCACTTACTGAGTCTCTTTGTCAGACTGAACTCTCCACTTGCTGAGATTGTCAGACTGAACAATCCACTTCCTGAATCTCTTTCTCAGACTGAACACTCCACCTCCTGAGTCTCTTTGTCAGACTGAACACTCCACCTCCTGAGTCTCTTTGTCAGATTGAACACTCCACTTATTGAGTCTCTTTGTCAGACTGAACACTTCACTTTCCGAGTCTCTTTGCCAGACTGAACACTCGACTTCCTTTATCTCTATGTGAGACTGTACACACCACTTCCTGAGTAACATTGTCAGACTTAACACTCCACTTCCTGAGTCTCTTTCTCAGACTGAACACTCCACTTCCTGAGTCTCTTTGTCCGAATGAACACTACACTTCCCGAGTCTCTTTGTCCGAATGAACACTCCACTTCCCGAGACTCTTTGTCAGACTGAACACTACACTTCCAGAGTCTCTTTGTCAGACTTAACACACCACTTCCTGAGATTGTCAGACTGAACACTCCACTTCCTCAGACACTTTGTCAGACTGAACACTCCACTTCCTGAGTCTCTTTGTCAGACTGAACACTGCACTTCCTGAGTCTCTTTGTCAGACTGAACACTCCACTTCCAGAGTCTCTTTGTCAGACTTAACACTCCACTTCCTGAGATTGTCAGACTGAACACTCCACTTCCTCAGTCTCTTTGCCAGACTGAACACTCCACTTCCTGAGTCTCTTTGCCAAACTGAACACTCCACTTACTGAGCCTCTTTGTCAGACTAAACACACCACTTCCTGAGTCTCTATGTCAGACTGAACACTCCACTTCCTCAGTCTCTTTTTCAGACTGAACACTCCACTTCCTCAGACTCTTTGTCAGACCGTCCACTGCACTTCCTGAGAGTCTTTGTCAGACTGAACACTCCATTTCCTGATATGGTCAGACTGAACACTCCACTTCCAGTTACTGTCAGACTGAACACTTAACGTCCTGATACTCTTTCTCACACTGAACTCTCCAATTCCTGAGACTCTTTGTCAGACTGAACACTCCACTTCCTGAGATTGTCAGACTGAACACTCCACTTCCTCAGTCTCTTTGCCAGACTGAACACTCCACTTCCTGAGTCTCTTTGCCAAACTGAACACTCCACTTACTGAGCCTCTTTGTCAGACTAAACACACCACTTCCTGAGTCTCTATGTCAGACTGAACACTCCACTTCCTCAGTCTCTTTTTCAGACTGAACACTCCACTTCCTCAGACTCTTTGTCAGACCGTCCACTGCACTTCCTGAGAGTCTTTGTCAGACTGAACACTCCATTTCCTGATATGGTCAGACTGAACACTCCACTTCCAGTTACTGTCAGACTGAACACTTAACGTCCTGATACTCTTTCTCACACTGAACTCTCCAATTCCTGAGACTCTTTGTCAGACTGAACACTCCACTTCCTGGGAATGTCAGACTGAACACTCCACGTCCTGAGACTCTTTGTCAGATTTAACACTGCACTTCCTAAGTCTCTCTGTCAGACTGAACGCTCCACTTGCTCAGCCTCTTTGTCAGACTAAACACACCACTTCCTGAGTCTTTATGTCAGACTGAACACTCCACTTCCTCAGGCTCTTTGTCAGACTTAGCACTCCACCTCCTGAGACTCTTTGTCAGACTGAACACTACACTTCCCGAGTCTCTTTGACAGACTGTACAGTCCACTTCTTCAGACTCTTTGTCAGACTGAACACTCCACTTCCTGAGTCTCTTTGTCAGACTGAATGGTCCACTTCCTGAGACTCTTTGTCAGACTGAACACTACACTTCCCGAGTCTCTTTGTCAGACTGAACAGTCCACTTCTTCAGTCTCTTTGTCAGACTGAACACTCCACTTCCAGAGTCTCTTTGTCAGACTTAACACTCCACTTCCTGAGATTGTCAGACTGAACACTCCACTTCCTCAGACTCTTTGTCAGACTGAACACTCCACTTCCTGAGTCTCTTTGCCAGACTGAACACTCCACTTCCTGAGATTGTCAGACTGAACACGCCACTTCCTGATATTGTCAGACTGAACACTCCACTTCCTGATATTGTCAGACTGAACACTCCTCTTCCAGAGTCTCTTTGTCAGACTTAACACTCCACTCCCTGAGATTGTCAGACTGAACACTCCACGCCCTGAGAGTCTTTCTCAGACTGAACACTCCACGTCCTGAGACTCTTTGTCAGACTGAACACTCCACTTCCTGAGATTGTCAGACTGAACACTCCACTTCCTGAGACTCTTTGCCAGACTGAACACTCCACTTCCTGAGTCTCTTTGCCAGACTGAACACTCCACTTCCCGAGTCTCTATGTCAGACAGATCACTCCACTTCCTGAGATTGTCAGACTGAACGCTCCAAGTCTTGAGACTCTTTGTCAGACTGAACACTGCACTTCCTCAGACTCACTGTCAGACTTAACTCTCCAGTTCCTGAGTCTCTTTGCAGACTGAACTCTCTACATCCTGAGATTGTCAGCCTGAACACTCTACTTCCTGAGATTGTCAGACTATACACTCCACTTCCTGAGTCTCTTTCTCAGACTGAACACTCCACTTCCTGAGTCTCTTTGTCCGAATGAACACTACACTTCCCGAGTCTCTTTGTCCGAATGAACACTCCACTTCCCGAGACTCTTTGTCAGACTGAACACTACACTTCCAGAGTCTCTTTGTCAGACTTAACACACCACTTCCTGAGATTGTCAGACTGAACACTCCACTTCCTCAGACACTTTGTCAGACTGAACACTCCACTTCCTGAGTCTCTTTGTCAGACTGAACACTGCACTTCCTGAGTCTCTTTGTCAGACTGAACACTCCACTTCCAGAGTCTCTTTGTCAGACTTAACACTCCACTTCCTGAGATTGTCAGACTGAACACTCCACTTCCTCAGTCTCTTTGCCAGACTGAACACTCCACTTCCTGAGTCTCTTTGCCAAACTGAACACTCCACTTACTGAGCCTCTTTGTCAGACTAAACACACCACTTCCTGAGTCTCTATGTCAGACTGAACACTCCACTTCCTCAGTCTCTTTTTCAGACTGAACACTCCACTTCCTCAGACTCTTTGTCAGACCGTCCACTGCACTTCCTGAGAGTCTTTGTCAGACTGAACACTCCATTTCCTGATATGGTCAGACTGAACACTCCACTTCCAGTTACTGTCAGACTGAACACTTAACGTCCTGATACTCTTTCTCACACTGAACTCTCCAATTCCTGAGACTCTTTGTCAGACTGAACACTCCACTTCCTGGGAATGTCAGACTGAACACTCCACGTCCTGAGACTCTTTGTCAGATTTAACACTGCACTTCCTAAGTCTCTCTGTCAGACTGAACGCTCCACTTGCTCAGCCTCTTTGTCAGACTAAACACACCACTTCCTGAGTCTTTATGTCAGACTGAACACTCCACTTCCTCAGGCTCTTTGTCAGACTTAGCACTCCACTTCCTGAGACTCTTTGTCAGACGGAACACTACACTTCCCGAGTCTCTTTGACAGACTGTACAGTCCACTTCTTCAGACTCTTTGTCAGACTGAATGGTCCACTTCCTGAGACTCTTTGTCAGACTGAACACTACACTTCCCGAGTCTCTTTGTCAGACTGAACAGTCCACTTCTTCTGTCTCTTTGTCAGACTGAACACTCCACTTCCAGAGTCTCTTTGTCAGACTTAACACTCCACTTCCTGAGATTGTCAGACTGAACACTCCACTTCCTCAGACTCTTTGTCAGACTGAACACTCCACTTCCTGAGTCTCTTTGCCAGACTGAACACTCCACTTCCTGAGATTGTCAGACTGAACACGCCACTTCCTGATATTGTCAGACTGAACACTCCACTTCCTGATATTGTCAGACTGAACACTCCTCTTCCAGAGTCTCTTTGTCAGACTTAACACTCCACTTCCTGAGATTGTCAGACTGAACACTCCACGCCCTGAGAGTCTTTCTCAGACTGAACACTCCACGTCCTGAGACTCTTTGTCAGACTGAACACTCCACTTCCTGAGATTGTCAGACTGAACACTCCACTTCCTGAGACTCTTTGCCAGACTGAACACTCCACTTCCTGAGTCTCTTTGCCAGACTGAACACTCCACTTCCCGAGTCTCTATGTCAGACAGATCACTCCACTTCCTGAGATTGTCAGACTGAACGCTCCAAGTCTTGAGACTCTTTGTCAGACTGAACACTGCACTTCCTCAGACTCACTGTCAGACTTAACTCTCCAGTTCCTGAGTCTCTTTGCAGACTGAACTCTCTACCTCCTGAGATTGTCAGCCTGAACACTCAACTTCCTGAGATTGTCAGACTATACACTCCACTTCCTGAGTCTCTTTGCCAGACTGAATACTCCACTTCCTGAGTCTCTTTCTCAGACTGAACACTCCACCTCCTGAGTCTCTTTGCCAGACTGAACACTCAACTTCCTGAGTCTCTTTGTCAGACTGAACACTCCACTTCCTCAGTCTCTTTGTCAGACTGAACACTATACTTCCCGAGTCTCTTTCTCCGAATGAACACCCCACCTCCTGTGTCTCTTTGTCAGATTGAACACTCCACTTACTGAGTCTCTTTCTCAGACTGAACTCTGCACTTGCTGAGATTGTCAGACTGAACACTCGACTTCCTGAGACTGCCGGACTGAAAGCTGCACTCCCAGATATTGTCAGACTGAACATTTCACTCCCTGAGTCTCTTTTCCAGACTAAACACCAAATCCTGATATTGTCAGACTGAACACTCCACTTCCTGAATCACTTTCTCAGACTGAACACTCCACCTCCTGAAACTCTTTGTCAGACTGAACACTCCACCTCCTGAGTCTCTTTGCCAGACTGAACACTCCACTTACTGAGTCTCTTTGTCAGACTGAACTCTCCACTTGCTGAGATTGTCAGACTGAACAATCCACTTCCTGATATTGTCAGACGGAACACTCCACTTCCTGAATCTCTTTCTCAGACTGAACACTCCACCTCCTGAGTCTCTTTGTCAGACTGAACACTCCACCTCCTGTGTCTCTTTGTCAGATTGAACACTCCACCTCCTGAGTCTCTTTGCCAGACTGAACACTCCACTTCCCGAGTCTCTATGTCAGACAGATCACTCCACTTCCTGAGATTGTCAGACTGAACGCTCCAAGTCTTGAGACTCTTTGTCAGACTGAACACTGCACTTCCTCAGACTCACTGTCAGACTTAACTCTCCAGTTCCTGAGTCTCTTTGCAGACTGAACTCTCTACATCCTGAGATTGTCAGCCTGAACACTCTACTTCCTGAGATTGTCAGACTATACACTCCACTTCCTGAGTCTCTTTCTCAGACTGAACACTCCACTTCCTGAGTCTCTTTGTCCGAATGAACACTACACTTCCCGAGTCTCTTTGTCCGAATGAACACTCCACTTCCCGAGACTCTTTGTCAGACTGAACACTACACTTCCAGAGTCTCTTTGTCAGACTTAACACACCACTTCCTGAGATTGTCAGACTGAACACTCCACTTCCTCAGACACTTTGTCAGACTGAACACTCCACTTCCTGAGTCTCTTTGTCAGACTGAACACTGCACTTCCTGAGTCTCTTTGTCAGACTGAACACTCCACTTCCAGAGTCTCTTTGTCAGACTTAACACTCCACTTCCTGAGATTGTCAGACTGAACACTCCACTTCCTCAGTCTCTTTGCCAGACTGAACACTCCACTTCCTGAGTCTCTTTGCCAAACTGAACACTCCACTTACTGAGCCTCTTTGTCAGACTAAACACACCACTTCCTGAGTCTCTATGTCAGACTGAACACTCCACTTCCTCAGTCTCTTTTTCAGACTGAACACTCCACTTCCTCAGACTCTTTGTCAGACCGTCCACTGCACTTCCTGAGAGTCTTTGTCAGACTGAACACTCCATTTCCTGATATGGTCAGACTGAACACTCCACTTCCAGTTACTGTCAGACTGAACACTTAACGTCCTGATACTCTTTCTCACACTGAACTCTCCAATTCCTGAGACTCTTTGTCAGACTGAACACTCCACTTCCTGGGAATGTCAGACTGAACACTCCACGTCCTGAGACTCTTTGTCAGATTTAACACTGCACTTCCTAAGTCTCTCTGTCAGACTGAACGCTCCACTTGCTCAGCCTCTTTGTCAGACTAAACACACCACTTCCTGAGTCTTTATGTCAGACTGAACACTCCACTTCCTCAGGCTCTTTGTCAGACTTAGCACTCCACTTCCTGAGACTCTTTGTCAGACGGAACACTACACTTCCCGAGTCTCTTTGACAGACTGTACAGTCCACTTCTTCAGACTCTTTGTCAGACTGAATGGTCCACTTCCTGAGACTCTTTGTCAGACTGAACACTACACTTCCCGAGTCTCTTTGTCAGACTGAACAGTCCACTTCTTCTGTCTCTTTGTCAGACTGAACACTCCACTTCCAGAGTCTCTTTGTCAGACTTAACACTCCACTTCCTGAGATTGTCAGACTGAACACTCCACTTCCTCAGACTCTTTGTCAGACTGAACACTCCACTTCCTGAGTCTCTTTGCCAGACTGAACACTCCACTTCCTGAGATTGTCAGACTGAACACGCCACTTCCTGATATTGTCAGACTGAACACTCCACTTCCTGATATTGTCAGACTGAACACTCCTCTTCCAGAGTCTCTTTGTCAGACTTAACACTCCACTTCCTGAGATTGTCAGACTGAACACTCCACGCCCTGAGAGTCTTTCTCAGACTGAACACTCCACGTCCTGAGACTCTTTGTCAGACTGAACACTCCACTTCCTGAGATTGTCAGACTGAACACTCCACTTCCTGAGACTCTTTGCCAGACTGAACACTCCACTTCCTGAGTCTCTTTGCCAGACTGAACACTCCACTTCCCGAGTCTCTATGTCAGACAGATCACTCCACTTCCTGAGATTGTCAGACTGAACGCTCCAAGTCTTGAGACTCTTTGTCAGACTGAACACTGCACTTCCTCAGACTCACTGTCAGACTTAACTCTCCAGTTCCTGAGTCTCTTTGCAGACTGAACTCTCTACCTCCTGAGATTGTCAGCCTGAACACTCAACTTCCTGAGATTGTCAGACTATACACTCCACTTCCTGAGTCTCTTTGCCAGACTGAATACTCCACTTCCTGAGTCTCTTTCTCAGACTGAACACTCCACCTCCTGAGTCTCTTTGCCAGACTGAACACTCAACTTCCTGAGTCTCTTTGTCAGACTGAACACTCCACTTCCTCAGTCTCTTTGTCAGACTGAACACTATACTTCCCGAGTCTCTTTCTCCGAATGAACACCCCACCTCCTGTGTCTCTTTGTCAGATTGAACACTCCACTTACTGAGTCTCTTTCTCAGACTGAACTCTGCACTTGCTGAGATTGTCAGACTGAACACTCGACTTCCTGAGACTGCCGGACTGAAAGCTGCACTCCCAGATATTGTCAGACTGAACATTTCACTCCCTGAGTCTCTTTTCCAGACTAAACACCAAATCCTGATATTGTCAGACTGAACACTCCACTTCCTGAATCACTTTCTCAGACTGAACACTCCACCTCCTGAAACTCTTTGTCAGACTGAACACTCCACCTCCTGAGTCTCTTTGCCAGACTGAACACTCCACTTACTGAGTCTCTTTGTCAGACTGAACTCTCCACTTGCTGAGATTGTCAGACTGAACAATCCACTTCCTGATATTGTCAGACGGAACACTCCACTTCCTGAATCTCTTTCTCAGACTGAACACTCCACCTCCTGAGTCTCTTTGTCAGACTGAACACTCCACCTCCTGTGTCTCTTTGTCAGATTGAACACTCCACCTCCTGTGTCTCTTTGTCAGATTGAACACTCCACTTATTGAGTCTCTTTGTCAGACTGAACACTTCACTTTCCGAGTCTCTTTGCCAGACTGAACACTCCACTTCCTTTATCACTATGTGAGACGGTACACACCACTTCCTGAGTAACATTGTCAGACTTAACACTCCACTTCCTGAGTCTCTTTCTCAGACTGAACACTCCACTTCCTGAGTCTCTTTGTCAGACTGAACACTCCACTTCCTGGGAATGTCAGACTGAACACTCCACGTCCTGAGTCTCTTTGTCAGACTTAACACTGCACTTCCTAAGTCTCTCTGTCAGACTGAACACTCCAACTCCTGAGACTCTTTGTCAGACTGAACACTACACTTCCAGAGTCTCTTTGTCAGACTTAACACTCCACTTCCTGAGATTGTCAGACTGAACACTCCACTTCCTCAGACTCTTTGTCAGACTGAACACTCCACTTCCCGAGTCTCTTTGTCCGAATGAACACTCCACTTCCCGAGACTCTTTGTCAGACTGAACACTACACTTCCAGAGTCTCTTTGTCAGACTTAACACACCACTTCCTGAGATTGTCAGACTGAACACTCCACTTCCTCAGACTCTTTGTCAGACTGAACACTCCACTTCCCGAGTCTCTTTGTCAGACTGAACACTCCAACTCCTGAGACTCTTTGTCAGACTGAACACTACACTTCCAGAGTCTCTTTGTCAGACTTAACACTCCACTTCCTGAGATTGTCAGACTGAACACTCCACTTCCTCAGACTCTTTGTCAGACTGAACACTCCACTTCCTGAGTCTCTTTGTCAGACTGAACACTGCACTTCCTGAGTCTCTTTGTCAGACTGAACACTCCACTTCCAGAGTCTCTTTGTCAGACTTAACACTCCACTTCCTGAGATTGTCAGACTGAACACTCCACTTCCTCAGACTCTTTGCCAGACTGAACACTCCACTTCCTGAGTCTCTTTGCCAAACTGAACACTCCACTTACTGAGCCTCTTTGTCAGACTAAACACACCACTTCCTGAGTCTCTATGTCAGACTGAACACTCCACTTCCTCAGTCTCTTTTTCAGACTGAACACTCCACTTCCTCAGACTCTTTGTCAGACCGTCCACTGCACTTCCTGAGAGTCTTTGTCAGACTGAACACTCCATTTCCTGATATGGTCAGACTGAACACTCCACTTCCAGTTACTGTCAGACTGAACACTTAACGTCCTGATACTCTTTCTCACACTGAACTCTCCAATTCCTGAGACTCTTTGTCAGACTGAACACTCCACTTCCTGGGAATGTCAGACTGAACACTCCACGTCCTGAGACTCTTTGTCAGACTGAACACTGCACTTCCTAAGTCTCTCTGTCAGACTGAACGCTCCACTTGCTCAGCCTCTTTGTCAGACTAAACACACCACTTCCTGAGTCTTTATGTCAGACTGAACACTGCACTTCCTCAGGCTCTTTGTCAGACTTAGCACTCCACTTCCTGAGTCTCTTTGTCAGACTGAATGGTCCACTTCCTGAGACTCTTTGTCAGACTGAACACTACACTTCCTGAGTCTCTTTGTCAGACTGAACAGTCCACTTCTTCAGTCTCTTTGTCAGACTGAACACTCCACTTCCAGAGTCTCTTTGTCAGACTTAACACTCCACTTCCTGAGATTGTCAGACTGAACACTCCACTTCCTCAGACTCTTTGTCAGACTGAACACTCCACTTCCTGAGTCTCTTTGCCAGACTGAACACTCCACTTCCTGGATTGTCAGACTGAACACGCCACTTCCTGATATTGTCAGACTGAACACTCCACTTCCTGATATTGTCAGACTGAACACTCCTCTTCCAGAGTCTCTTTGTCAGACTTAACACTCCACTTCCTGAGATTGTCAGACTGAACACTCCACGCCCTGAGAGTCTTTCTCAGACTGAACACTCCACGTCCTGAGACTCTTTGTCAGACTGAACACTCCACTTCCAGAGTCTCTTTGGCAGACTTAACACTCCACTTCCTGAGATTGTCAGACTGAACACTCCACGTCTTGAGACTCTTTGTCAGACTGAACACTGCACTTCCTCAGACTCACTGTCAGACTTAACTCTCCAGTTCCTGAGTCTCTTTGCAGACTGAACTCTCTACCTCCTGAGATTGTCAGCCTGAGCACTCTACTTCCTGAGATTGTCAGACAGAACACTCCACTTCCTGAGTCTCTATGTCAGACTGAACAAAGCACTTCCTGAGAGTCTTTGTCAGACTGAACACTCCATTTCCTGATATGGTCAGACTGAACACTCCACTTCCAGTTACTGTCAGACTGAACACTTAACGTCCTGATACTCTTTCTCACACTGAACTCTCCAATTCCTGAGACTCTTTGTCAGACTGAACACTCCACTTCCTGGGAATGTCAGACTGAACACTCCACGTCCTGAGACTCTTTGTCAGACTGAACACTCCGCGCACTGTGATTGTCAGTCTGAATAACTCCACTTCCTGGGTATCTTTGTCAGACTAATCACTACACTTCCTGATTCTCTTTGTCAGACGGAACGCTCCAACGCCCGAGTACGTTTGCCAAACTGAAAACTCCGCTTACTGAGTCTCTTTGTCAGACTGAACACTCCACTTCCTGAGACTCTTTGCCAGACTGAACACTCCACTTCCTGAGCCTCTGTGTCAGTCTGAACACTGCACTTCCTGATATTGTTAGACTGAACTCTCCGCTTCCTGATATTGTCAGACTGAACACTCCGCTTCATGAGTCTCTTTGTCAGACTGAAAACTCCAGTTCCTGAGAATTTCAGACTGAAGACTCCACTTACAGAGTCTCTTTGCCAGACTGAACACTCCACTTCCTCAGTCTCTTTGTCAGACTAAACACATCACTTCCAGAGTCTCTATGTCAGACTGAACAGTCCACTTCTTCAGTCTCTTTGTCAGACTAAACACAACACTTCCTGAGTCTCTATGTCAGACTGAACAGTCCACTTCTTCAGTCTCTTTGTCAGACTAAACACACCACTTCCTGAGTCTCTATGTCAGACTGAACAGTCCACATCTTCAGTCTCTTTGTCAGACTGAACACTCCACTTCCAGAGTCTCTTTGTCAGACTGAACACTGCACTTCCTGAGTCTCTTTGACAGACTGAACACCCCACCTCTTGTGTCTCTTTGTCAGATTGAACACTCCACTTACTGAGTCTCTTTGTCAGACTGAACTCTGCACTTGCTGAGATTGTCAGACTGAACACTCGACTTCCTGAGACTGCCGGACTGAAAGCTGCACTCCCTGATATTGTCAGACTGAACATGTCACTCCCTGAGTCTCTTTTCCAGACTAAACACTTCACATCCTGATATTGTCAGACTGAACACTCCACTTACTGAGTCTCTTTCTCAGACTGAACTCTCCACTTGCTGAGATTGTCAGACTGAACAATCCACTTCCTGAATCTCTTTCTCAGACTGAAAACTCCACCTCCTGAGTCTCTTTGTCAGACTGAACACTCCACCTCCTGTGTCTCTTTGTCAGATTGAACACTTCACTTTCCGAGTCTCTTTGCCAGACTGAACACTCGACTTCCTTTATCTCTATGTGAGACTGTACACACCACTTCCTGAGTAACATTGTCAGACTTAACACTCCACTTCCTGAGTCTCTTTCTCAGACTGAACACTCCACTTCCTGAGTCTCTTTGTCCGAATGAACACTACACTTCCCGAGTCTCTTTGTCCGAATGAACACTCCAACTCCTGAGACTCTTTGTCAGACTGAACACTCCACTTCCCGAGTCTCTTTGTCAGACTGAACACTCCAACTCCTGAGACTCTTTGTCAGACTGAACACTACACTTCCAGAGTCTCTTTGTCAGACTTAACACTCCACTTCCTGAGATTGTCAGACTGAACACTCCACTTCCTCAGACTCTTTGTCAGACTGAACACTCCACTTCCCGAGTCTCTTTGTCCGAATGAACACTCCACTTCCCGAGACTCTTTGTCAGACTGAACACTACACTTCCAGAGTCTCTTTGTCAGACTTAACACACCACTTCCTGAGATTGTCAGACTGAACACTCCACTTCCTCAGACTCTTTGTCAGACTGAACACTCCACTTCCCGAGTCTCTTTGTCAGACTGAACACTACAACTCCTGAGACTCTTTGTCAGACTGAACACTACACTTCCAGAGTCTCTTTGTCAGACTTAACACTCCACTTCCTGAGATTGTCAGACTGAACACTCCACTTCCTCAGACTCTTTGTCAGACTGAACACTCCACTTCCTGAGTCTCTTTGTCAGACTGAACACTGCACTTCCTGAGTCTCTTTGTCAGACTGAACACTCCACTTCCAGAGTCTCTATGTCAGACTGAACACTCCACTACCTCAGTCTCTTTTTCAGACTGAACACTCCACTTCCTCAGACTCTTTGTCAGACCGTCCACTGCACTTCCTGAGAGTCTTTGTCAGACTGAACACTCCATTTCCTGATATGGTCAGACTGAACACTCCACTTCCAGTTACTGTCAGACTGAACACTTAACGTCCTGATACTCTTTCTCACACTGAACTCTCCAATTCCTGAGACTCTTTGTCAGACTTAACACTCCACTTCCTGGGAATGTCAGACTGAACACTCCACGTCCTGAGACTCTTTGTCAGACTGAACACTGCACTTCCTAAGTCTCTCTGTCAGACTGAACGCTCCACTTGCTCAGCCTCTTTGTCAGACTAAACACACCACTTCCTGAGTCTCTTTGTCAGACTGAACGCTCCACTTGCTCAGCCTCTTTGTCAGACTAAACACACCACTTCCTGAGTCTTTATGTCAGACTGAACACTCCACTTCCTCAGGCTCTTTGTCAGACTTAGCACTCCACTTCCTGAGTCTCTTTGTCAGACTGAATGGTCCACTTCCTGAGACTCTTTGTCAGACTGAACAGTCCACTTCTTCAGTCTCTTTGTCAGACTGAATGGTCCACTTCCTGAGACTCTTTGTCAGACTGAACACTACACTTCCTGAGTCTCTTTGTCAGACTGAACAGTCCACTTCTTCAGTCTCTTTGTCAGACTGAACACTCCACTTCCAGAGTCTCTTTGTCAGACTTAACACTCCACTTCCTGAGATTGTCAGACTGAACACTCCACTTCCTCAGACTCTTTGTCAGACTGAACACTCCACTTCCTGAGTCTCTTTGCCAGACTGAACACTCCACTTCCTGGATTGTCAGACTGAACACGCCACTTCCTGATATTGTCAGACTGAACACTCCACTTCCTGATATTGTCAGACTGAACACTCCTCTTCCAGAGTCTCTTTGTCAGACTTAACACTCCACTTCCTGAGAATGTCAGACTGAACACTCCACGCCCTGAGAGTCTTTCTCAGACTGAACACTCCACGTCCTGAGACTCTTTGTCAGACTGAACACTCCACTTCCAGAGTCTCTTTGGCAGACTTAACACTCCACTTCCTGAGATTGTCAGACTGAACACTCCACGTCTTGAGACTCTTTGTCAGACTGAACACTGCACTTCCTCAGACTCACTGTCAGACTTAACTCTCCAGTTCCTGAGTCTCTTTGCAGACTGAACTCTCTACCTCCTGAGATTGTCAGCCTGAGCACTCTACTTCCTGAGATTGTCAGACAGAACACTCCACTTCCTGAGTCTCTATGTCAGACTGAACAAAGCACTTCCTGAGAGTCTTTGTCAGACTGAACACTCCATTTCCTGATATGGTCAGACTGAACACTCCACTTCCAGTTACTGTCAGACTGAACACTTAACGTCCTGATACTCTTTCTCACACTGAACTCTCCAATTCCTGAGACTCTTTGTCAGACTGAACACTCCACTTCCTGGGAATGTCAGACTGAACACTCCACGTCCTGAGACTCTTTGTCAGACTGAACACTCCGCGCACTGTGATTGTCAGTCTGAATAACTCCACTTCCTGGGTATCTTTGTCAGACTAATCACTACACTTCCTGATTCTCTTTGTCAGACGGAACGCTCCAACGCCCGAGTACGTTTGCCAAACTGAAAACTCCGCTTACTGAGTCTCTTTGTCAGACTGAACACTCCACTTCCTGAGACTCTTTGCCAGACTGAACACTCCACTTCCTGAGCCTCTGTGTCAGTCTGAACACTGCACTTCCTGATATTGTTAGACTGAACTCTCCGCTTCCTGATATTGTCAGACTGAACACTCCGCTTCATGAGTCTCTTTGTCAGACTGAAAACTCCAGTTCCTGAGAATTTCAGACTGAAGACTCCACTTACAGAGTCTCTTTGCCAGACTGAACACTCCACTTCCTCAGTCTCTTTGTCAGACTAAACACATCACTTCCAGAGTCTCTATGTCAGACTGAACAGTCCACTTCTTCAGTCTCTTTGTCAGACTAAACACAACACTTCCTGAGTCTCTATGTCAGACTGAACAGTCCACTTCTTCAGTCTCTTTGTCAGACTAAACACACCACTTCCTGAGTCTCTATGTCAGACTGAACAGTCCACATCTTCAGTCTCTTTGTCAGACTGAACACTCCACTTCCAGAGTCTCTTTGTCAGACTGAACACTGCACTTCCTGAGTCTCTTTGACAGACTGAACACCCCACCTCTTGTGTCTCTTTGTCAGATTGAACACTCCACTTACTGAGTCTCTTTGTCAGACTGAACTCTGCACTTGCTGAGATTGTCAGACTGAACACTCGACTTCCTGAGACTGCCGGACTGAAAGCTGCACTCCCTGATATTGTCAGACTGAACATGTCACTCCCTGAGTCTCTTTTCCAGACTAAACACTTCACATCCTGATATTGTCAGACTGAACACTCCACTTACTGAGTCTCTTTCTCAGACTGAACTCTCCACTTGCTGAGATTGTCAGACTGAACAATCCACTTCCTGAATCTCTTTCTCAGACTGAAAACTCCACCTCCTGAGTCTCTTTGTCAGACTGAACACTCCACCTCCTGTGTCTCTTTGTCAGATTGAACACTTCACTTTCCGAGTCTCTTTGCCAGACTGAACACTCGACTTCCTTTATCTCTATGTGAGACTGTACACACCACTTCCTGAGTAACATTGTCAGACTTAACACTCCACTTCCTGAGTCTCTTTCTCAGACTGAACACTCCACTTCCTGAGTCTCTTTGTCCGAATGAACACTACACTTCCCGAGTCTCTTTGTCCGAATGAACACTCCAACTCCTGAGACTCTTTGTCAGACTGAACACTCCACTTCCCGAGTCTCTTTGTCAGACTGAACACTCCAACTCCTGAGACTCTTTGTCAGACTGAACACTACACTTCCAGAGTCTCTTTGTCAGACTTAACACTCCACTTCCTGAGATTGTCAGACTGAACACTCCACTTCCTCAGACTCTTTGTCAGACTGAACACTCCACTTCCCGAGTCTCTTTGTCCGAATGAACACTCCACTTCCCGAGACTCTTTGTCAGACTGAACACTACACTTCCAGAGTCTCTTTGTCAGACTTAACACACCACTTCCTGAGATTGTCAGACTGAACACTCCACTTCCTCAGACTCTTTGTCAGACTGAACACTCCACTTCCCGAGTCTCTTTGTCAGACTGAACACTACAACTCCTGAGACTCTTTGTCAGACTGAACACTACACTTCCAGAGTCTCTTTGTCAGACTTAACACTCCACTTCCTGAGATTGTCAGACTGAACACTCCACTTCCTCAGACTCTTTGTCAGACTGAACACTCCACTTCCTGAGTCTCTTTGTCAGACTGAACACTGCACTTCCTGAGTCTCTTTGTCAGACTGAACACTCCACTTCCAGAGTCTCTATGTCAGACTGAACACTCCACTACCTCAGTCTCTTTTTCAGACTGAACACTCCACTTCCTCAGACTCTTTGTCAGACCGTCCACTGCACTTCCTGAGAGTCTTTGTCAGACTGAACACTCCATTTCCTGATATGGTCAGACTGAACACTCCACTTCCAGTTACTGTCAGACTGAACACTTAACGTCCTGATACTCTTTCTCACACTGAACTCTCCAATTCCTGAGACTCTTTGTCAGACTTAACACTCCACTTCCTGGGAATGTCAGACTGAACACTCCACGTCCTGAGACTCTTTGTCAGACTGAACACTGCACTTCCTAAGTCTCTCTGTCAGACTGAACGCTCCACTTGCTCAGCCTCTTTGTCAGACTAAACACACCACTTCCTGAGTCTTTATGTCAGACTGAACACTCCACTTCCTCAGGCTCTTTGTCAGACTTAGCACTCCACTTCCTGAGTCTCTTTGTCAGACTGAATGGTCCACTTCCTGAGACTCTTTGTCAGACTGAACAGTCCACTTCTTCAGTCTCTTTGTCAGACTGAATGGTCCACTTCCTGAGACTCTTTGTCAGACTGAACACTACACTTCCTGAGTCTCTTTGTCAGACTGAACAGTCCACTTCTTCAGTCTCTTTGTCAGACTGAACACTCCACTTCCAGAGTCTCTTTGTCAGACTTAACACTCCACTTCCTGAGATTGTCAGACTGAACACTCCACTTCCTCAGACTCTTTGTCAGACTGAACACTCCACTTCCTGAGTCTCTTTGCCAGACTGAACACTCCACTTCCTGGATTGTCAGACTGAACACGCCACTTCCTGATATTGTCAGACTGAACACTCCACTTCCTGATATTGTCAGACTGAACACTCCTCTTCCAGAGTCTCTTTGTCAGACTTAACACTCCACTTCCTGAGAATGTCAGACTGAACACTCCACGCCCTGAGAGTCTTTCTCAGACTGAACACTCCACGTCCTGAGACTCTTTGTCAGACTGAACACTCCACTTCCAGAGTCTCTTTGGCAGACTTAACACTCCACTTCCTGAGATTGTCAGACTGAACACTCCACGTCTTGAGACTCTTTGTCAGACTGAACACTGCACTTCCTCAGACTCACTGTCAGACTTAACTCTCCAGTTCCTGAGTCTCTTTGCAGACTGAACTCTCTACCTCCTGAGATTGTCAGCCTGAGCACTCTACTTCCTGAGATTGTCAGACAGAACACTCCACTTCCTGAGTCTCTATGTCAGACTGAACAAAGCACTTCCTGAGAGTCTTTGTCAGACTGAACACTCCATTTCCTGATATGGTCAGACTGAACACTCCACTTCCAGTTACTGTCAGACTGAACACTTAACGTCCTGATACTCTTTCTCACACTGAACTCTCCAATTCCTGAGACTCTTTGTCAGACTGAACACTCCACTTCCTGGGAATGTCAGACTGAACACTCCACGTCCTGAGACTCTTTGTCAGACTGAACACTCCGCGCACTGTGATTGTCAGTCTGAATAACTCCACTTCCTGGGTATCTTTGTCAGACTAATCACTACACTTCCTGATTCTCTTTGTCAGACGGAACGCTCCAACGCCCGAGTACGTTTGCCAAACTGAAAACTCCGCTTACTGAGTCTCTTTGTCAGACTGAACACTCCACTTCCTGAGACTCTTTGCCAGACTGAACACTCCACTTCCTGAGCCTCTGTGTCAGTCTGAACACTGCACTTCCTGATATTGTTAGACTGAACTCTCCGCTTCCTGATATTGTCAGACTGAACACTCCGCTTCATGAGTCTCTTTGTCAGACTGAAAACTCCAGTTCCTGAGAATTTCAGACTGAAGACTCCACTTACAGAGTCTCTTTGCCAGACTGAACACTCCACTTCCTCAGTCTCTTTGTCAGACTAAACACATCACTTCCAGAGTCTCTATGTCAGACTGAACAGTCCACTTCTTCAGTCTCTTTGTCAGACTAAACACAACACTTCCTGAGTCTCTATGTCAGACTGAACAGTCCACTTCTTCAGTCTCTTTGTCAGACTAAACACACCACTTCCTGAGTCTCTATGTCAGACTGAACAGTCCACATCTTCAGTCTCTTTGTCAGACTGAACACTCCACTTCCAGAGTCTCTTTGTCAGACTGAACACTGCACTTCCTGAGTCTCTTTGACAGACTGAACACCCCACCTCTTGTGTCTCTTTGTCAGATTGAACACTCCACTTACTGAGTCTCTTTGTCAGACTGAACTCTGCACTTGCTGAGATTGTCAGACTGAACACTCGACTTCCTGAGACTGCCGGACTGAAAGCTGCACTCCCTGATATTGTCAGACTGAACATGTCACTCCCTGAGTCTCTTTTCCAGACTAAACACTTCACATCCTGATATTGTCAGACTGAACACTCCACTTACTGAGTCTCTTTCTCAGACTGAACTCTCCACTTGCTGAGATTGTCAGACTGAACAATCCACTTCCTGAATCTCTTTCTCAGACTGAAAACTCCACCTCCTGAGTCTCTTTGTCAGACTGAACACTCCACCTCCTGTGTCTCTTTGTCAGATTGAACACTTCACTTTCCGAGTCTCTTTGCCAGACTGAACACTCGACTTCCTTTATCTCTATGTGAGACTGTACACACCACTTCCTGAGTAACATTGTCAGACTTAACACTCCACTTCCTGAGTCTCTTTCTCAGACTGAACACTCCACTTCCTGAGTCTCTTTGTCCGAATGAACACTACACTTCCCGAGTCTCTTTGTCCGAATGAACACTCCAACTCCTGAGACTCTTTGTCAGACTGAACACTCCACTTCCCGAGTCTCTTTGTCAGACTGAACACTCCAACTCCTGAGACTCTTTGTCAGACTGAACACTACACTTCCAGAGTCTCTTTGTCAGACTTAACACTCCACTTCCTGAGATTGTCAGACTGAACACTCCACTTCCTCAGACTCTTTGTCAGACTGAACACTCCACTTCCCGAGTCTCTTTGTCCGAATGAACACTCCACTTCCCGAGACTCTTTGTCAGACTGAACACTACACTTCCAGAGTCTCTTTGTCAGACTTAACACACCACTTCCTGAGATTGTCAGACTGAACACTCCACTTCCTCAGACTCTTTGTCAGACTGAACACTCCACTTCCCGAGTCTCTTTGTCAGACTGAACACTACAACTCCTGAGACTCTTTGTCAGACTGAACACTACACTTCCAGAGTCTCTTTGTCAGACTTAACACTCCACTTCCTGAGATTGTCAGACTGAACACTCCACTTCCTCAGACTCTTTGTCAGACTGAACACTCCACTTCCTGAGTCTCTTTGTCAGACTGAACACTGCACTTCCTGAGTCTCTTTGTCAGACTGAACACTCCACTTCCAGAGTCTCTATGTCAGACTGAACACTCCACTTCCTCAGTCTCTTTTTCAGACTGAACACTCCACTTCCTCAGACTCTTTGTCAGACCGTCCACTGCACTTCCTGAGAGTCTTTGTCAGACTGAACACTCCATTTCCTGATATGGTCAGACTGAACACTCCACTTCCAGTTACTGTCAGACTGAACACTTAACGTCCTGATACTCTTTCTCACACTGAACTCTCCAATTCCTGAGACTCTTTGTCAGACTTAACACTGCACTTCCTAAGTCTCTCTGTCAGACTGAACGCTCCACTTGCTCAGCCTCTTTGTCAGACTAAACACACCACTTCCTGAGTCTTTATGTCAGACTGAACACTCCACTTCCTCAGGCTCTTTGTCAGACTTAGCACTCCACTTCCTGAGTCTCTTTGTCAGACTGAATGGTCCACTTCCTGAGACTCTTTGTCAGACTGAACAGTCCACTTCTTCAGTCTCTTTGTCAGACTGAACACTCCACTTCCAGAGTCTCTTTGTCAGACTTAACACTCCACTTCCTGAGATTGTCAGACTGAACACTCCACTTCCTCAGACTCTTTGTCAGACTGAACACTCCACTTCCTGAGTCTCTTTGCCAGACTGAACACTCCACTTCCTGAGATTGTCAGACTGAACACGCCACTTCCTGATATTGTCAGACTGAACACTCCACTTCCTGATATTGTCAGACTGAACACTCCTCTTCCAGAGTCTCTTTGTCAGACTTAACACTCCACTTCCTGAGATTGTCAGACTGAACACTCCACGGCCTGAGAGTCTTTCTCAGACTGAACACTCCACGTCCTGAGACTCTTTGTCAGACTGAACACTCCACTTCCAGAGTCTCTTTGGCAGACTTAACACTCCACTTCCTGAGATTGTCAGACTGAACACTCCACGTCTTGAGACTCTTTGTCAGACTGAACACTGCACTTCCTCAGACTCACTGTCAGACTTAACTCTCCAGTTCCTGAGTCTCTTTGCAGACTGAACTCTCTACCTCCTGAGATTGTCAGCCTGAGCACTCTACTTCCTGAGATTGTCAGACAGAACACTCCACTTCCTGAGTCTCTATGTCAGACTGAACAAAGCACTTCCTGAGCGTCTTTGTCAGACTGAACACTCCATTTCCTGATATGGTCAGACTGAACACTCCACTTCCAGTTACTGTCAGACTGAACACTTAACGTCCTGATACTCTTTCTCACACTGAACTCTCCAATTCCTGAGACTCTTTGTCAGACTGAACACTCCACTTCCTGGGAATGTCAGACTGAACACTCCACATCCTGAGACTCTTTGTCAGACTGAACACTCCGCGCACTGTGATTGTCAGTCTGAATACCTCCACTTCCTGGGTATCTTTGTCAGACTAATCACTACACTTCCTGATTCTCTTTGTCAGACGGAACGCTCCAACGCCCGAGTACGTTTGCCAAACTGAAAACTCCGCTTACTGAGTCTCTTTGTCAGACTGAACACTCCACTTCCTGAGACTCTTTGCCAGACTGAACACTCCACTTCCTGAGCCTCTGTGTCAGTCTGAACACTGCACTTCCTGATATTGTTAGACTGAACACTCCGCTTCCTGATATTGTCAGACTGAACACTCCGCTTCATGAGTCTCTTTGTCAGACTGAAAACTCCAGTTCCTGAGAATTTCAGACTGAAGACTCCACTTACAGAGTCTCTTTGCCAGACTGAACACTCCACTTCCTCAGTCTCTTTGTCAGACTAAACACATCACTTCCAGAGTCTCTATGTCAGACTGAACAGTCCACTTCTTCAGTCTCTTTGTCAGACTAAACGCAAACTTCCTGAGTCTCTATGTCAGACTGAACAGTCCACTTCTTCAGTCTCTTTGTCAGACTGAACACTCCACTTCCAGAGTCTCTTTGTCAGACTGAACACTCCACTTCCAGAGTCTCTTTGTCAGACTGAACACTCCACTTCCTCAGTCTCTTTGTCAGACTAAACACACCACTTCGAGAGTCTCTATGTCAGACTGAACAGTCCACTTCTTCAGTCTCTTTGTCAGACTAAACACACCACTTCCTGAGTCTCTATGTCAGACTGAACAGTCCACTTCTTCAGTCTCTTTTTTCAGACTGAACACTACACGTCCAGAGTCTCTTTGTCAGACTAAACACACCACTTCCAGAGTCTCTATGTCAGACTGAACAGTCCACTTCTTCAGTCTCTTTGTCAGACTAAACACACCACTTCCTGAGTCTCTATGTCAGACTGAACACTCCACTTCCTCAGACTCTTTGTCAGACTGAACACTCCACTTCCTGAGTCTCTTTGTCAGACTGAACACTGCACTTCCTGAGTCTCTTTGACAGACTGAACACCCCACCTCTTGTGTCTCTTTGTCAGATTGAACACTCCACTTACTGAGTCTCTTTGTCAGACTGAACTCTGCACTTGCTGAGATTGTCAGACTGAACACTCGACTTCCTGAGACTGCCGGACTGAAAGCTGCACTCCCTGATATTGTCAGACTGAACATTTCACTCCCTGAGTCTCTTTTCCAGACTAAACACTTCACATCCTGATATTGTCAGACTGAACACGCCACTTCCTGAATCTCTTTCTCAGACTGAACACTCCACCTCCTGAGTCTCTTTGCCAGACTGAACACTCCACTTACTGAGTCTCTTTGTCAGACTGAACACTCGACTTCCTGAGTCTCTTTGTCAGACTGAACACTCCACCTCCTGAGTCTCTTTGCCAGACTGAACACTCCACTTGCTGAGATTGTCAGACTGAACACTCCACTTCCTGAGTCTCTTTGCCAGACTGAACACTCCACTTACTGAGTCTCTTTGTCAGACTGAACACTCCACTTACTGAGTCTCTTTGTCAGACTGAACTCTCCACTTGCTGATATTGTCAGACTGAACACTATACTTTCCGAGTCTCTTTGCCAGACTGAACACTCGACTTCCTTTGTCTCTATGTGAGACTGTACACACCACTTCCTGAGTAACATTGTCAGACTTAACACTCCACTTCCTGAGTCTCTATGTCAGACTGAACACTCCGCTTCCTGAGTCTCTTTCTCAGACTGAACACTCCACTTACTGAGTCTCTTTGCCAAACTGAACACTCCACTTACTGAGTCTCTTTGCCAGACTGAACTCTCCACTTGCTGAGATTGTCAGACTGAACAATCCACTTCCTGATATTGTCAGACTGAATACTTCACATCCTGAGATTGTCAGACTGCACTCTCCACTTCCTGATATTGTCAGACTGAACACGCCACTTCCTGAGATTTTCAAACTGAGCACCCATCTTCCTGAGTCTCTTTGCCAGACTGAACACTCCACTTACTGAGTCTCTTTGTCAGACTGAACTCTCCACTTGCTGAGATTGTCAGACTGAACAATCCACTTCCTGATATTGTCAGACTGAACACTTCACATCCTGAGATTGTCAGACTGCACTCTCCACTTCCTGATATTGTCAGACTAAACACTTCACATCCTGATATTGTCAGACTGAACATTCCACTTACTGAGTCTCTTTGTCAGACTGAACACTCCACTTACTGAGTCTCTTTGTCAGACTGAACTCTCCACTTGCTGAGATTGTCAGACTGAACAATCCACTTCCTGATATTGTCAGACTGAACACTTCACATCCTGAGATTGTCAGACTGCACTCTCCACTTCCTGATATTGTCAGACTAAACACTTCACATCCTGATATTGTCAGACTGAACATTCCACTTACTGAGTCTCTTTGTCAGACTGAACACTCCACTTCCTGAGTCTCTTTGCCAGACTGAACACTCCGCTTCCTGAGATTGTCAGACTGCACACTCCACTTCCTGATATTGTCAGACTGAACACTCGACTTACTGAGTCTCTTTGTCAGACTGAACTCTCCACTTCCTGAGATTGTCAGACTGAACACTCCGCCTCCTGATATTGTCAGACTGAACACTCCACTTACTGAGTCTCTTTGTCAGACTGATCAATCCACTTCCTGATATTAACAAACTTAACACTGCACTTCCTGAGTCTCTTTGTCAGACTGAACACTGCATTTCCTGAGATTTTCAGACTGAGCACCCAACCTCCTGAGTCTCTTTGTCAGACTGAATACTCCACTTCCTGAGTCTCTTTGTCAGACTGAACACTATACTTCCTGAGTCTCTTTGCCAGACTGAACACACTTACTGAGACTCTTTGTCAGTCTTAACACTCCACTTCCTGAGTCTCTTTGTCAGACTGAACTCTCCACTTACTGATATTGTCAGACTGAACACTATACTTCCTGAGTCTCTTTCTCAGACTGAACACTCCACTTCCTGAGTCTCTTTCTCAGACTGAACACTCCACCTCCTGAGTCTCTTTGCCAGACTGAACACTCGACTTCCTTTGTCTCCATGTGAGACTGTACACACCACTTCCTGAGTAACATTGTCAGACTTAACACTCCACTTCCTGAGTCTCTATGTCAGACTGAACACTCCACTTACTGAGTCTCTTTGTCAGATTGAACACTCCACTTACTGAGATTGTCAGACTGAACAATCCACTTCCTGATATTGTCAGACTGAACACTTCACATCCTGAGATTGTCAGACTGCACTCTCCACTTCCTGATATTGTCAGACTGAACAGGCCACTTCCTGAGATTTTCAAACTGAGCACCCATCTTCCTGAGTCTCTTTGCCAGACTGAACACTCCACTTACTGAGTCTCTTTGTCAGACTGAACTCTCCACTTGCTGAGATTGTCAGACTGAACACTTCACATCCTGAGATTGTCAGACTGCACTCTCCACTTCCTGATATTGTCAGACTGAACACGCCACTTCCTGAGATTTTCAAACTGAGCACCCATCTTCCTGAGTCTCTTTGCCAGACTGAACACTCCACTTACTGAGTCTCTTTGTCAGACTGAACTCTCCACTTGCTGATATTGTCAGACTGAACACTTCACATCCTGAGATTGTCAGACTGCACTCTCCACTTCCTGATATTGTCAGACTAAACACTTCACATCCTGATATTGTCAGACTGAACACATCCACTTCCTGAAACTCTTTGTCAGACTGAACACTCCACCTCCCGAGTCTCTTTGTCAGACTGAACACTGCATTTCCTGAGATTTTCAGACTGAGCACCCAACATCCTGAGTCTCTTTATCAGACTGAACACTTCACTTTCCGAGACTATGTCCAACTGAACACCCCACCTCCTGAGTCTCTTTGTCAGACTGAACACTCCACTTCCTGACGTTGTCAGACTAAACACTCCACTTCCTGAGACTCTTTGCCAGACTGAACACTCCACTTACTAAGACTCTTTGTCAAACTGAACACTCCACTTCCTGAGAATTTCAGACTGAAGACTCCACTTCCTGATATTGTCAGACTGAACACTTCACTTCCTGAGATTGCCAGACTGCACTTTCCACTTCCTGATATTGTAAGACTGAACAATTCACTCCCTGAGTCTCTTTGCCAGACTGAACACTCCACTTCCTGAGATTGTCAGACTGAACAATCCTCTTCCTGAGATTGTCAGACTGAACAATCCTCTTCCTGATATTGTCAGACTGAACACTCCACTTCCTGAGTCTCTTTGTCAGACTGAACACTCCACTTCCTGAGATTGTCAGACTGCACACTCCACTTCCTGATATTGTCAGACTGAACACTCGACTTACTGAGTCTCTTTGTCAGACTGAACTCTCCACTTCCTGAGATTGTCAGACTGAACACTCCGCCTCCTGATATTGTCAGACTGAACACTCCACTTACTGAGTCTCTTTGTCAGACTGATCAATCCACTTCCTGATATTAACAAACTTAACACTGCACTTCCTGAGTCTCTTTGTCAGACTGAACACTGCATTTCCTGAGATTTTCAGACTGAGCACCCAACATCCTGAGTCTCTTTATCAGACTGAACACTTCACTTTCCGAGACTTTGTCCAACTAAACACCCCACCTCCTGAGTCTCTTTCTCAGACTGAACACTCCACTTCCTGACGTTGTCAGACTAAACAGTCCACTTCCTGAGACTCTTTGCCAGACTGAACACTCCACTTACTAAGACTCTTTGTCAAACTGAACACTCCACTTCCTGAGAATTTCAGACTGAAGACTCCACTTCCTGATATTGTCAGACTGAACACTTCACTTCCTGAGATTGCCAGACTGCACTTTCCACTTCCTGATATTGTAAGACTGAACAATTCACTCCCTGAGTCTCTTTGCCAGACTGAACACTCCACTTCCTGAGATTGTCAGACTGAACAATCCTCTTCCTGATATTGTCAGACTGAACACTCCACTTCCTGAGTCTCTTTGTCAGACTGAACACTCCACTTCCTGAGATTGTCAGACTGCACACTCCACTTCCTGATATTGTCAGACTGAACACTCGACTTACTGAGTCTCTTTGTCAGACTGAACTCTCCACTTCCTGAGATTGTCAGACTGAACACTCCGCCTCCTGATATTGTCAGACTGAACACTCCACTTACTGAGTCTCTTTGTCAGACTGATCAATCCACTTCCTGATATTAACAAACTTAACACTGCACTTCCTGAGTCTCTTTGTCAGACTGAACACTGCATTTCCTGAGATTTTCAGACTGAGCACCCAACCTCCTGAGTCTCTTTATCAGACTGAACACTTCACTTTCCGAGTCTCTTTGTCCGACTGAACACTCCACCACCTGAGATTGTCAGACTGAACACTCCACTTCCTGAGATTGTCAGACTGAACACTCCACTTCCTGAGATTGTCAGACTGAACACTCCACTTCCTGAGATTGTCAGACTGAACACTCCACTTCCTGAGATTGTCAAACTGAACACTCCACTTCCTGAGAATTTCAGACTGAAGACTCCACTTCCTGATATTGTCAGACTGAACACTTCACTTCCTGAGATTGCCAGACTGCACTTTCCACTTCCTGATATTGTAAGACTGAACAATTCACTCCCTGAGTCTCTTTGCCAGACTGAACACTCCACTTCCTGAGATTGTCAGACTGAACAATCCTCTTCCTGATATTGTCAGACTGAACACTCCACTTCCTGAGTCTCTTTGTCAGACTGAACACTCCACTTCCTGAGATTGTCAGACTGCACACTCCACTTCCTGATATTGTCAGACTGAACACTCGACTTACTGAGTCTCTTTGTCAGACTGAACTCTCCACTTCCTGAGATTGTCAGACTGAACACTCCGCCTCCTGATATTGTCAGACTGAACACTCCACTTACTGAGTCTCTTTGTCAGACTGATCAATCCACTTCCTGATATTAACAAACTTAACACTGCACTTCCTGAGTCTCTTTGTCAGACTGAACACTGCATTTCCTGAGATTTTCAGACTGAGCACCCAACCTCCTGAGTCTCTTTATCAGACTGAACACTTCACTTTCCGAGTCTCTTTGTCCGACTGAACACTCCACCACCTGAGATTGTCAGACTGAACACTCCACTTCCTGAGATTGTCAGACTGAACACTCCACTTCCTGAGATTGTCAGACTGAACACTCCACTTCCTGAGATTGTCAGACTGAACACTCCACTTCCTGAGATTGTCAAACTGAACACTCCACTTCCTGAGAATTTCAGACTGAAGACTCCACTTCCTGATATTGTCAGACTGAACACTTCACTTCCTGAGATTGCCAGACTGCACTTTCCACTTCCTGATATTGTAAGACTGAACAATTCACTCCCTGAGTCTCTTTGCCAGACTGAACACTCCACTTCCTGAGATTGTCAGACTGAACAATCCTCTTCCTGATATTGTCAGACTGAACACTCCACTTCCTGAGTCTCTTTGTCAGACTGAACACTCCACTTCCTGAGATTGTCAGACTGCACACTCCACTTCCTGATATTGTCAGACTGAACACTCGACTTACTGAGTCTCTTTGTCAGACTGAACTCTCCACTTCCTGAGATTGTCAGACTGAACACTCCGCCTCCTGATATTGTCAGACTGAACACTCCACTTACTGAGTCTCTTTGTCAGACTGATCAATCCACTTCCTGATATTAACAAACTTAACACTGCACTTCCTGAGTCTCTTTGTCAGACTGAACACTGCATTTCCTGAGATTTTCAGACTGAGCACCCAACCTCCTGAGTCTCTTTATCAGACTGAACACTCCACTTACTGAGTCTCTTTGTCAGACTGAACTCTCCACTTGCTGAGATTGTCAGACTGAACAATCCACTTCCTGATATTGTCAGACTGAACACTTCACATCCTGAGATTGTCAGACTGCACTCTCCACTTCCTGATATTGTCAGACTAAACACTTCACATCCTGATATTGTCAGACTGAACACTCCACCTCCTGAGATTGTCAGACTGAACACTCCACTTCCTGAGATTGTCAGACTGAACACTCCACTTACTGATATTGTCAGACAGAACACTCCACATCCTGAGTCTCTTTGTCAGACTGAACACTCCACTTCCTGAGACTCTTTGTCAGACTGAACACTCCACTTCCTGACGTTGTCAGACTAAACACTCCACTTCCTGATATTGTCAGACAGAACACTCCACTTCCTGAGACTCTTTGTCAGACTGAAAACTGCACTTCCTCAGACTTTTTGTCAGACTGAACACTCCACTTCCTGAGCCTCTTTGTCAGACGTAACACTCCGCTTTCCGAGTCTCTTTGTCAGACTGAACTCTCCACTTCCTGAGTCTCTTTGTCAGACTGAGCACACCACTTCCTCAGTCTCTTTGTCAGACTGAACTATCCACTACCTGAGTCTCTTTGTCAGACTGAGCACTCCACGTCCTGAGACTCTTTGCCTGACTGAGCAATCCACTTCCTCAGATTCTTTTTCAGGCGGAACACTCCACTCCATGAGACTCTTTGTCAGTGTGAACACTCCACTTCCTGAGTCTCTTTTTCATCAGAACACTCCACTTGCTGAGATTTTCAGACTGAGTACCCCAGTTACCGAGTCTCTTCGTCAGACTGAATACTCCACTTCCTGAGATTGTCAGACTGAACTCTCCACTTCCAGTTACTGTCAGACTTAATAAGGCACTTCCTTATTTTCTTAGTCAGACTGATCACTCCACTTCCTGAGACGCTTTGTCATTGTGAACACTCGACTTTTTGAGTCTATTTCAGACTGAACACTGCGCTTCCTGAGTCTCTTTGTCAGACTGAACACTCCACTTCCTGGGACTCTTGGTGAAACTGAACATTCCACTTGCTGAGACACTTTGTCATTGTGAACACTCCACTTCCTAAGAATTTCAGACTGAAGACTCCACTTACTGAGTCTCTTTGTCAGAATAAACACTCCACTTCCTGATTCTCTTTGTCAAACTGAACACTCCACTTCCTGAGATTTTCAGACCGAAGACTCCACTTCCTGACTCTCTTTTGTCAGACTGAGCACTCAACGTCCTGATACTCTTTGTCACACTGAACTCTCCACTTCCTGAGACTCTTTGTCAGACAGAAAACTGCACTTCCTGAGTCTCATTTTCAGACTGAACTCTACTTCCTGAGACTCTTTGTCATTGTGAACACACGACTTTCTGAGTCTTTTTGTCAGACTGAACACTCCTCTTCCCGAGAATTTCAGACTAAACACTCCACTTTCTGATTCTCTCTGTCAGACTGAACTTTCCACTTCCTGAGTCCCTTTGTCAGACTGAACACTCCACTTCCTGAGGCTGTCAAGCTGAACACTCCACTTCCTGAGAATTTGAGACTGAAGACTCCACTTACTGAGTCTCTTTGTCAGAGGGAACACTCCACTTCATGACTCCATTTGTCAGACTAAACACTCCACTTCATGACTCCATTTGTCAGACTAAACACTCCACTTCATGACTCCATTTGTCAGACTAAACACTCCACTTCCTGAGACTCTTTGTCAAACTGAACACTCCTCTTTTGAGAATTTCAGACCGAACTCTCCACTTCCTGAGACTGTATGTCAGACTTAACATTCCACTACCCGAGTCTATTTGTCAGACGGAACACTCCACTTCCTGAGACTGTCAAACTGAACACTCCAGTTCCTGAGAATTTCAGAGTGAGGACTCCACTTACTGAGTCTCTTTGTCAGAGTAGACACGCCACTTCCTGAGTCTCTTTGTCAGACTAAACACTCCACTTCCTGAGACTCTTTGACAAACTGAACACTCAACGTCCTGAGAATTTCAGACCGAAGACTCCACTTCCTGGCTCTCAATGTCAGATTGAACACTCCACTTCCTGAGATTTTCAAACTGAGCACCCCACTTCCTGAGACCCTTTGTCAGACTGAACACTCCACCTCCTGAGACTCTTTGTCATTGTGAACACTACACGTCCAGAGACACTTTCTCAGACTGAACACTCTACTTACTGAGACACTTTGTCATTGTGAACATTCCACTTCCTGAGACTCTTTGTCAGACTATACACTCCACTTCCAGAGACTCTTTGACTGACAGATCACTCCTCTTCCTGAGACTTTTTGTCAGACTGAACACTCCACTTCCTGTCTCGATTTCAGACAGAACACTCCACTTCCTGAGACTCTTTGTCAGACAGATCACTCCATTCCAGAGACACAGCATCAAAATGAACACTCTATTTACTGAGACACTTTGTCATTGTGAACACGCCACTTCCTGAGACGCTTTGTCAGACTCGACACTCCACTTCCTGAGAGTCTCAGACTAAACACTCCAGTTCCTGAGACACTTTCTCAGTCTGAACACTCCACTTCCTCAGACTGAACACTCCACTTCCTGAGAGTCTTTGTCAGACTCTACACTCCACTTCCTGAGAGTCTGTGTCAGACTAAACACTCCAGTTCCTGAGACACTTTCTCAGACTGAACACTCCACTTCCTCAGACTGAACACTCCACTTCCTGAGAGTCTTTGTCAGACTGAACACTCCACTTCCTGAGACTCTTTGTCATTGTGAACACTCCACGTCCTGAGACACTTTGTCAGACAGAGCACTCAACTTCCTGAGACCCTTTGTCAGACTGAACACTCCACTTCCTGAGAATTTTTGTCAGACTGAACACTCCACTTCCTCAGACTGATCACTCCACTTCCTGAGACACTGTCTCATACTGCACACCCCACGTCCTGAGACTCTTTGTCAGACTGAGCACTCCACTTCCTGAGACTCTTTGTCAGACTGAACACTCCACTTCCTGAGACTCTTTGTCTGACAGATCACTCCACTTCCTGAGAATTTTTGTCAGACTGAACACTCCACTTCCTGACTCTCTTTGTCAGACAGATCACTCCACTTCCGGACTCTATTTGTCAGACAGATCACTCCACTTCCAGAGACACTTTCTCAGACTGAACACTCTACTTACTGAGACACTTTGTCATTGTGAACACTCCACTTACTGAGACTCTTTGTTAGACTCTACACTCCACTTCCTGAGACCCTTTGTCAGTCTGAACACTCCACTTCCTGAGACTCTTTGTCTGACAGATCACTCCACTTCCTGAGACTTTTTGTCAGACTGAAAACTCCACTTCCAGAGACAGGTTCTCAGACTGAACACTCTAGTTACTGAGACATTTGTCATTGTGAACATTACACTTCGTGAGACTCTTTATCAGACTATACAATCCACTTCCTGAGACTTTTTGTCAGACAGATCACTCCACTTCCAGAGACACAGTCTCAGACTGAACACTCTATTTACTGAGACACTTTGTCATTGTGAATACTCCACGTCCTGAGACTCTTTGTCAGACTCTACACTCCACTTCCTGAGAGTCTGTGTCAGACTAAACACTCCAGTTCCTGAGACACTTTCTCAGACTGAACACTCCACTTCCTCAGACTGATCACTACACTTCCAGAGACACTTTCTCAGACTGAACACTCTATTTACTGAGACACTTTATCATTGTGAACATTCCATTTCCTGAGACTCTTTGTCAGACTATACACTCCACTTCCTGAATCCTTTGTCAGACTGAACACTCCACTTCCTGAGATTCTTTGTCTGACAGATCACTCCACTTCCTGGGACTTTTTGTCAGACTGAACACTCCACTTCCTGAGTCTCGATTTCAGACCGAACACTCCACTTCCTGAGACTCTTTGTCAGACAGATCACTCCACTTCCAGAGACACTGCATCAGACTGAACACTCTATTTACTGAGACACTTTCTCATTGTGAACAATCCACTTCCTGAGACTCTTTGTCAGACTCTACACTCCACTAACTGAGAGTCTGTGTCAGACAAAACTCTCCAGTTCCTGAGACACTTTCTCAGATTGAACACTCCACTTCCTCAGACTGAACACTCCACTTCCTGAGAGTCTTTGTCAGACTCTACACTCCACTTCCTGAGAGTCTGTGTCAGACTAAACTCTCCAGTTCCTGAGACACTTTCTCTGATTGAACACTCCACTTCCTCAGACTGATCACTCCACTTCCTGAGAGTCTTTCTCATACTGCACACGCCACGTCCTGAGACTCTTTGTCAGACTGAGCACTTCACTACCTGAGACTCTTTGTCTGGCAGATCACTCCACTTCCTGAGACTTTTTGTCAGACAGATCACTCCACTTCCAGAGACACTTTCTCAGACTGAACACTCTACTTACTGAGACATTTGTCATTGTGAACATTCCACTTCGTGAGACTCTTTATCAGACTATACACTCCACTTCCTGAGACTCTTTGTCAGACAGATCACTCCACTTCCAGAGACACTTTCTCAGACTGAACACTCTACTTACTGAGACATTTGTCATTGTGAACATTCCACTTCGTGAGACTCTTTATCAGACTATACACTCCACTTCCTGAGACTCTTTGTCAGACAGATCACTCCAATTCCAGAGACACAGTCTCAGACTGAACACTCTATTTACTGAGACACTTTGTCATTGTGAACGCTCCAAGTCCTGAGACTCTTTGTCAGACTAAACACTTCAGTTCCTGAGACACTTTCTCAAACTGAACACTCCACTTCCTGAGAGTCTTTATCAGACACTACACTCCACTTCCTGAGAATCTGTGTCAGACCAAACACTCCAGTTCCTGAGACACTTTATCAGACTGAACACTCCACTTCCTGAGAGTCTTTGTCAGACTGAACACTCCACTTCCTGCGTCTCTTTGTCCGACTGTACACTCCACTTCCTGAGACTCTTTGTCAGACTAAGTACTCCACTTCCTGATTCTTTTTGTCAGACTGAACACTCCACTTCATGAGTCTCGATGTCAGACTGAACACTCCAGTTCCTGAGACTGTCAAACAGAACACTGGACTTCCTGAGAATTTCAGACTGAAGACTCAACTTACTGAGTCTCTTTGTCAGAGTAAACACTTAGACATCCTGTGACTCTTTGTCAGACTAAACACTCCACTTCCTGATTCTCTTTGTCAGACTAAACACTCCACTTCCTGAGACATTTTGTCAGACTGAACACTCCACTTGCTAGATTATCAGACTGAGCACCCCACTTCCTGAGACTCTTTCTCAGAGAGTATACTCCACTTCCTGAAACTCTTTGTCAGACTTAACACTCTACTTCCTGATTCTCTCTGTCACACTGAACATTCCACTTCCTGAGTCCCTTTGTCAGACTGAACACCCCACTTCCTGAGACTGTCAAGCTGAACACTCCTCTTCCTAAGAATTTGAGACTGAACACTCCACTTACTGAGTCTCCTTGTCAAAGTCAACACTCCACTTCCTGAAACTCTTTGTGAGACTGAACACTCCAATTCCTGAGATTTTCAGACTGAGCACCCAACTTCCTGAGACTCTTTGTCAGACTGAAGACTCCACTTCCCGGGTCTCTTTGTCAGACAGAACACAACGCATCCTGAGTCTCTTTCTCAGACTGAACACTCCACTTCCTGAGAATTTCAGACCGAAGATTCCACTTCCTGAGAGTCTTCAGACTGTACACTCCACTTCCTGAGTCTCTTTGTCAAACTGAACACTCTACTTCCTGAGAAGTTCAGACCGAACTCTCCACTTCCTGAGACTCTTGGCCTGACTGAGCAATCCACTTCCTCAGACTCTTTTTCAGGCGGAACACTCCACTTCCTGAGTCTCTTTGTCAGACAGAACACTCCACTTGCTGAGATTTTCAGACTGTGTACCCCAGTTCCTTTCTCTTTCTCAGACTGTACACTCCACTTCCTGAGTCTCTTTGTCAGACTGAACACTCCCCTTCCTCAGACTCTTTGTCATTGTGAACACTCCACTTCCTGAGTCTCTTTGTCAGACTGAACTCTCCACTTCCTGAGCCTCTTTGTCAGACTGAGCACACCACTTCCAGTTACTGTCAGACTGAACACTTAACGTCCTGATACTCTTTCTCACACTGAACTCTCCAATTCCTGAGACTCTTTGTCAGACTGAACACTGCACTTCCTGTCTCATTTTCAGACAGAACACTCCACTTCCTGAGAATCTTTGTCATTCTGAACACTCCATGTCAACAGACACTTTTTCAGACTGAACACTCCACGTCCTGAGACTCATTGTCAGAGTGTACCATCCACTTACTGAGACTCTTTGCCTGACTAAACACTCCATTTCCTGATTCTCTTTGTCTGACTGAACACACCACTTCCTGAGAATTTCAGACAGAACACTCCACTTCCTGAGACTCTTAGTCAGACTGAACACTCCACTTCCTGAGTGTCTTTGTCAGACTGAACACAACACTTCCTGACTCTTTGTCAGACTGAGAACTCCCCTTCCTCAGACTCTTTGTCATTGTGAACACTCCACTTCCTGAGTCTCTTTGTCAGACTGAACTATCCACTACCTGAGTCTCTTTGTCAGACTGAGCAATCCACTTCCTGAGACTCTTTGCCAGACTGAGCAATCCACTTCCTCAGACTCTTTTTCAGGCGGAACACTCCACTTCATGAAACTCTTTGTCATTGTGAACACTCCACTTCCTGAGTCTCTTTTTCAGACAGAACACTCCACTTGCTGAGATTTTCTGACTGAGTACCCCAGTTACCGAGTCTCTTTGTCAGACTGAATACTCCACTTCCTGAGATTGTCAGACTGAAAACTCCACTTCCAGTTACTGTCAGACTTAATAAGGCACTTCCTTATTTTCTTAGTCAGACTTATCACTCCACTTCCTGAGATTCTTTGTCATTGTGAACACTCGACATTTTGAGTCTATTTGTCAGACTGAACACTGCGCTTCCTGAGTCTCTTTGTCAGACTGAACACTCCACTTCCAGAGACACTTTCTCAGACTGAACACTCCACTTCCTCAGACTGAACACTCCACTTCCTGAGAGTCTTTGTCAGACTCTGCACTCCACTTCCTGAGAGTCTGTGTCAGACTAAACTCTTCAGTTCCTGAGACACTTTCTCAGATTGAACACTCCACTTCCACAGAATGATCACTCCACTTCCTGAGAGTCTTTCTCATACTGCACACCCCACGTCCTGAGACTCTTCATCAGACTGAGCACTTCACTACCTGAGGCTCTTTGTCTGGCAGATCACTCCACTTCCTGAGACTTTTTGTCAGACAGATCACTCCACTTCCAGAGACACTTTCTCAGACTGAACACTCTACTTACTGAGACATTTGTCATTGTGAACATTCCACTTCGTGAGACTCTTTATCAGACTATACACTCCACTTCCTGAGACTCTTTGTCAGACAGATCACTCCAATTCCAGAGACACAGTCTCAGACTGAACACTCTATTTACTGAGACACTTTGTCATTGTGAACGCTCCAAGTCCTGAGACTCTTTGTCAGACTAAACACTTCAGTTCCTGAGACACTTTCTCAAACTGAACACTCCACTTCCTGAGACATTTTGTCAGACTGAACACTCCACTTGCTAGATTATCAGACTGAGCACCCCACTTCCTGAGACTCTTTCTCAGAGAGTATACTCCACTTCCTGAAACTCTTTGTCAGACTTAACACTCTACTTCCTGATTCTCTCTGTCACACTGAACATTCCACTTCCTGAATCCCTTTGTCAGACTGAACACCCCACTTCCTGAGACTGTCAAGCTGAACACCCCTCTTCCTAAGAATTTGAGACTGAACACTCCACTTACTGAGTCTCCTTGTCAAAGTCAACACTCCACTTCCTGAAACTCTTTGTGAGACTGAACACTCCAATTCCTGAGATTTTCAGACTGAGCACCCAACTTCCTGAGACTCTTTGTCAGACTGAAGACTCCACTTCCCGGGTCTCTTTGTCAGACAGAACACAACGCATCCTGAGTCTCTTTCTCAGACTGAACACTCCACTTCCTGAGAATTTCAGACCGAAGATTCCACTTCCTGAGAGTCTTCAGACTGTACACTCCACTTCCTGAGTCTCTTTGTCAGACTGAACTCTCCACTTCCTGAGCCTCTTTGTCAGACTGAACACAACACTTCCTGACTCTTTGTCAGACTGAGAACTCCCCTTCCTCAGACTCTTTGTCATTGTGAACACTCCACTTCCTGAGTCTCTTTGTCAGACTGAACTATCCACTACCTGAGACACTTTCTCAAACTGAACCCTCCACTTCCTGAGAGTCTTTTTCAGACTCTACACTCCACTTCCTGAGAATCTGTGTCAGACCAAACACTCCAGTTCCTAAGACACTTTCTCAGACTGAACACTCCACTTCCTGAGAGTCTTTGTCAGACTCTACACTCCACTTCCTGAGACTCTTTGTCAGACAGATCACTCCACTTCCAGAGACACTTTCTCAGACTGAACACTCTACTTACTGAGACATTTGTCATTGTGAACATTCCACTTCGTGAGACTCTTTATCAGACTATACACTTCACTACCTGAGACCCTTTGTCAGACTGAGCACTCCACTTCCTGAGACTCTTTGCCAGACTGAGCAATCCACTTCCTCAGACTCTTTTTCAGGCGGAACACTCCACTTCATGAAACTCTTTGTCATTGTGAACACTCCACTTCCTGAGTCTCTTTTTCAGACAGAACACTCCACTTGCTGAGATTTTCTGACTGAGTACCCCAGTTACCGAGTCTCTTTGTCAGACTGAATACTCCACTTCCTGAGATTGTCAGACTGAAAACTCCACTTCCAGTTACTGTCAGACTTAATAAGGCACTTCCTTATTTTCTTAGTCAGACTTATCACTCCACTTCCTGAGATTCTTTGTCATTGTGAACACTCGACATTTTGAGTCTATTTGTCAGACTGAACACTGCGCTTCCTGAGTCTCTTTGTCAGACTGAACACTCCACTTCCTGGGACTCTTTGACAGACTGAACACTCCAGTTCCAGAGACACTTCTCAGACTGAACACTCCACTTCCTCAGACTGAACACTCCACTTCCTGAGAGTCTTTGTCAGACTCTACACTCCACTTCCTGAGAGTCTGTGTCAGACTAAACTCTCCAGTTCCTGAGACACTTTCTCAGATTGAACACTCCACTTCCACAGACTGATCACTCCACTTCCTGAGAGTCTTTCTCATACTGCACACCCCACGTCCTGAGACTCTTTGTCAGACTGAGCACTTCACTACCTGAGACCCTTTGTCAGACTGAACACTCCACTTCCTGAGACTCTTTGTCTGGCAGATCACTCCACTTCCTGAGACTTTTTGTCAGACAGATCACTCCACTTCCAGAGACACTTTCTCAGACTGAACACTCTACTTACTGAGACTCTTTGTCAGACAGATCACTCCAATTCCAGAGACACAGTCTCAGACTGAACACTCTATTTACTGAGACACTTTGTCATTGTGAACGCTCCAAGTCCTGAGACTCTTTGTCAGACTAAACACTTCAGTTCCTGAGACACTTTCTCAAACTGAACCCTCCACTTCCTGAGAGTCTTTTTCAGACTCTACACTCCACTTCCTGAGAATCTGTGTCAGACCAAACACTCCAGTTCCTAAGACACTTTCTCAGACTGAACACTCCACTTCCTGAGAGTCTTTGTCAGACTCTACACTCCACTTCCTGAGAGTCTGTGTCGGACTGAACACTCCACTTCCTGCGACTCTTTGTCCGACTGTACACTCCACTTCCTGAGACTCTTTGTCAGACTAAGTACTCCACTTCCTGATTCTCTTTGTCAGACTGAACACTCCACTTCATGAGTCTCGATGTCAGACTGAACACTCCAGTTCCTGAGACTGTCAAACAGAACACTGGACGTCCTGAGAATTTCAGACTGAAGACTCAACTTACTGAGTCTCTTTATCAGAGTAAACAGTTAGACTTCCTGATACTCTTTGTTAGACTAAACACTCCACTTCCTGAGTCTCTTTGTCAGACTAAACACTCCACTTCCTGAGACTCTTTGTCTGGCAGATCACTCCACTTCCTGAGACTTTCAGACCGAAGACTCCACTTCCTGAGAGTCTTCAGACTGAACACTCCACTTCCTGAGAATCTTTGTCATCGAGAACACTCTACTTCCTGACTCTCTCATACGGAACTCACCACTTCCTGAAAGTCTTTCTCAGACAGATTACCCCAATTTCTGAGTCTCTTTGTCAGACTGAACATTCCACTTCATGATTCTCTTTGTCAGACTGAACACTCCACTTCATGAGTTTCGATGTCAGACTGATCACCCCACTTCCTGATTCTCTTTGTCAGACTTAACACTCCACTTCCTGAGACTGTCAAACTGAACATTGCACTTCCTGAGAATTTCAGACTGAAGCCTCAACTTACTGAGTCTCTTTGTCAGATTAAACACTTAGACATCCTGTGACTCTTTGTCAGACTAAACACTCCACTTCCTGATTCTCTTTGTCAGACTAAACACTCCACTTCCTGAGACATTTTGTCAGACTGAACACTCCACTTGCTAGATTATCAGACTGAGCACCCCACTTCCTGAGACTCTTTCTCAGAGAGTATACTCCACTTCCTGAAACTCTTTGTCAGACTTAACACTCTACTTCCTGATTCTCTCTGTCACACTGAACATTCCACTTCCTGAGTCCCTTTGTCAGACTGAACACCCCACTTCCTGAGACTGTCAAGCTGAACACTCCTCTTCCTAAGAATTTGAGACTGAACACTCCACTTACTGAGTCTCCTTGTCAAAGTCAACACTCCACTTCCTGAAACTCTTTGTGAGACTGAACACTCCAATTCCTGAGATTTTCAGACTGAGCACCCAACTTCCTGAGACTCTTTGTCAGACTGAAGACTCCACTTCCCGGGTCTCTTTGTCAGACAGAACACAACGCATCCTGAGTCTCTTTCTCAGACTGAACACTCCACTTCCTGAGAATTTCAGACCGAAGATTCCACTTCCTGAGAGTCTTCAGACTGTACACTCCACTTCCTGAGTCTCTTTGTCAAACTGAACACTCCACTTCCTGAGAATTTCAGACCGAACTCTCCACTTCCTGAGACTCTTGGCCTGACTGAGCAATCCACTTCCTCAGACTCTTTTTCAGGCGGAACACTCCACTTCCTGAGTCTCTTTGTCAGACAGAACACTCCACTTGCTGAGATTTTCAGACTGTGTACCCCAGTTCCTGAGTCTCTTTCTCAGACTGAACACTCCACTTCCTGAGACTCTTTGTCAGACTGAACACTCCCCTTCCTCAGACTCTTTGTCATTGTGAACACTCCACTTCCTGAGTCTCTTTGTCAGACTGAACTCTCCACTTCCTGAGCCTCTTTGTCAGACTGAACACAACACTTCCTGACTCTTTGTCAGACTGAGAACTCCCCTTCCTCAGACTCTTTGTCATTGTGAACACTCCACTTCCTGAGTCTCTTTGTCAGACTGAACTATCCACTACCTGAGTCTCTTTGTCAGACTGAGCACTCCACTTCCTGAGACTCTTTGCCAGACTGAGCAATCCACTTCCTCAGACTCTTTTTCAGGCGGAACACTCCACTTCATGAAACTCTTTGTCATTGTGAACACTCCACTTCCTGAGTCTCTTTTTCAGACAGAACACTCCACTTGCTGAGATTTTCAGACTGAGTACCCCAGTTACCGAGTCTCTTTGTCAGACTGAATACTCCACTTCCTGAGATTGTCAGACTGAAAACTCCACTTCCAGTTACTGTCAGACTTAATAAGGCACTTCCTTATTTTCTTAGTCAGACTTATCACTCCACTTCCTGAGATTCTTTGTCATTGTGAACACTCGACATTTTGAGTCTATTTGTCAGACTGAACACTGCGCTTCCTGAGTCTCTTTGTCAGACTGAACACTCCACTTCCTGGGACTCTTTGTCAGACTGAACACTCCACTTCCTGGGACTCTTGGTGAAACTGAACAATCCACTTGCTGAGACCCTTTGTCATTGTGAACACTCCACTTCCTAAGAATTTCAGACTGAAGACTCCACTTACTGAGTCTCTTTGTCAGAATAAACACTCCACTTCCTGATTCTCTTTGTCAAACTGAACACTCCACTTCCTGAGACTCTTTGTCATTGTGAACACACGACTTTCTGAGTCTATTTGTCAGACTGGACACTCCACTTCCTGAGAATTTCAGACTGAATACTCCACGTCCTGAGACTATTTGTCAGACGTAACACTCCACTTCCTGATTCTCTCTGACAGACAACATTCCACTTCCAAAGACTGTTTGTCAGACTAAACACTCCACTTCCTGAGTCTCTTTATCAGACTAAACACTCCACTTCCTGAGACTGTCAAACCGAACACTCCACTTCCTGAGAATTTCAGACTGAAGACTCCACTTCCTGACTCTCTTTGACAGTCTGAACACTCCTCTTCCTGAGACTCTTTGTCAGACTGAACACTCCACTTCATGATTCCCGATGTCAGTCTGTACACACCACTTCCTGAGACTCTTTATCAGACTTAACACACCACTTCATGAGTCCCGATGTCAGTCTGAACACTGCACTTCCTGATATTGTTAGACTGAACACTCCACTTCCTGAGCCTCTGTGTCAGTCTGAACACTGCACTTCCTGATATTGTTAGACTGAACACTCCGCTTCCTGATATTGTCAGACTGAACACTCCGCTTCATGAGTCTCGTTGTCAGACTGAAAACTCCAGTTCCTGAGAATTTCAGACTGAGGACTCCACTTACAGAGTCTCTTTGCCAGACTGAACACTCCACTTCCTCAGTCTCTTTGTCAGACTAAACACACCACTTCCTGAGTCTCTATGTCAGACTTAACACTCCACTTCCTGAGATTGTCAGATTGAACACTCCACTTCCTCAGACTCTTTGTCAGACTGAACACTGCACTTCCTGAGTCTCTTTGTCAGACTGAACACTCCACTTCCAGAGTCTCTTTGTCAGACTTAACACTCCACTTCCTGAGTCTCTTTGCCAAACTGAACACTCCACTTACTGAGCCTCTTTGTCAGACTGAACACTCCACTTCCTCAGTCTCTTTGTCAGACTGAACACTCCACTTCCTCAGACTCTTTGTCAGACCGACCACTGCACTTCCTGAGAGTCTTTGTCAGACTGAACACTCCATTTCCTGATATGGTCAGACTGAACAGTCCACTTCCAGTTACTGTCAGACTGAACACTTAACGTCCTGATACTCTTTCTCACACTGAACTCTCCAATTCCTGAGACTCTTTGTCAGACTGAACACTGCACTTCCTGAGTCTCATTTTCAGACAGAACACTCCACTTCCTGAGAATCTTTGTCATTCTGAACACTCCATGTCAACAGACACTTTCTCAGACTGAACACTCCACGTCCTGAGATTCATTGTCAGAGTGTACCATCCACTTACTGAGACTCTTTGCCTGACTAAACACTCCACTTCCTGATTCTCTTTGTCTGACTGAACACACCACTTCCTGAGAATTTCAGACAGAACACTCCACTTCCTGAGACTCTTTGTCAGACTGAACTCTCCACTGCCTGTGTCTCTTTGTCGGACTGAGCAATCCACTTCCTCAGACTCTTTTTCAGGTGGAGCACTCCACCTCATGAGACTCTTTGTCATTGTGAACACTCCACTTCCTGAGTCTCTTTGTCAGACTGAACTATCCACTACCTGAGTCTTTTTGTCAGACTGAACTATCCACTACCTGAGTCTCTTTGTCATTGTGAACACTCCACTTCCTGAGACTCTTTGCCAGACTGAGCACACCACTTCCTCAGACTCTTTGCCAGACTGAACACTCCACTTCCTGAGACTCTTTGCCAGACTGAGCAATCCACTTCCTCAGACTCTTTTTCAGGCGGAACACTCCACTTCATGAAACTCTTTGTCATTGTGAACACTCCACTTCCTGAGTCCCTTTTTCAGACAGAACACTCCACTTGCTGAGATTTTCAGACTGAGTACCCCAGTTACCGATTCTCTTTGTCAGACTGAATACTCCACTTCCTGAGATTGTCAGACTGAACACTCCACTTCCAGTTACTGTCAGACTTAATAAGGCACTTCCTTATTTTCTTAGTCAGACTTATCACTCCACTTCCTGAGATTCTTTGTCATTGTGAACACTCGACATTTTGAGTCTATTTGTCAGACTGAACACTGCGCTTCCTGAGTCTCTTTGTCAGACTGAACACTCCACTTCCTGGGACTCTTTGTCAGACTGAACACTCCACTTCCTGTGACTCTTGGTGAAACTGAACAATCCACTTGCTGAGACCCTTTGTCATTGTGAACACTCCACTTCCTAAGAATTTCAGACTGAAGACTCCACTTACTGAGTCTCTTTGTCAGAATAAACACTCCACTTCCTTATTCTCTTTGTCAAACTGAACACTCCACTTCCTGAGACTCTTTGTCATTGTGAACACACGACTTTCTGAGTCTATTTGTCAGACTGGACACTCCACTTCCTGAGAATTTCAGACTGAACACTCCACGTCCTGAGACTATTTGTCAGACGTAACACCACTTCCTGATTCTCTCTGACAGACAACATTCCACTTCCAAAGACTGTTTGTCAGACTGAACACCCCACTTCCTGAGACTGTCAAACTGAACACTCCACTTCCTGAAAATTTCAGACTGAAGACTCCACTTACTGAGTCTCTTTTTTTAGAGTAAACTCTGCACTTCCTGAGACACTTTGTCAGACTAAACGCTACACTCCCTGATTGTCAGACTAAACACTCGACTTCCTGAGACTGTCAAACAGAACACTCCACTTCCTGAGAATTTCAGACTGAAGACTCCACTTCCTGATTCTCTTTGTCAGACTAAACACTCCACTTCCTGAGTCTCTTTGTCAGACTAAACACTCCACTTCCTGAGAGTCTGTCAGACTAAACACTCCAGTTCCTGAGACACTTTCTCAGTCTGAACACACCACTTCCTCAGACTGAACACGCCACTTCCTGAGACGCTTTGTCAGACTCGACACTCCACTTCCTGAGAGTCTGTCAGACTAAACACTCCAGTTCCTGAGACACTTTCTCAGTCTGAACACTCCACTTCCTCAGACTGAACACTCCACTTCCTGAGAGTCTTTGTCAGACTCTACACTCCACTTCCTGAGAGTCTGTGTCAGACTAAACACTCCAGTTCCTGAGACACTTTCTCAGACTAAACACTCCACTTCCTCAGACTGATCACTCCAGTTCCTGAGAGTCTTTGTCAGACTGAACACTCCACTTCCTGAGACTCTTTGTCATTGTGAACACTCCACGTCCTGAGACACTTTGTCAGACAGAGCACTCAACTTCCTGAGACCCTTTGTCAGACTGAACACTCCACTTCCTGAGACTCTTTGTCAGACTGAGCACTCCACTTCCTGAGACTCTTTGTCAGACTGAACACTCCACTTCCTGAGACTCTTTGTCTGACAGATCACTCCACTTCCTGAGAATTTTTGTCAGACTGAACACTCCACTTCCTGACTCTCTTTGTCAGACAGATCACTCCACTTCCGGACTCTATTTGTCAGACAGATCACTCCACTTCCAGAGACACTTTCTCAGACTGAACACTCTACTTACTGAGACACTTTGTCATTGTGAACACTCCACTTACTGAGACTCTTTGTTAGACTCTACACTCCACTTCCTGAGACCCTTTGTCAGTCTGAACACTCCACTTCCTGAGACCCTTTGTCAGTCTGAACACTCCACTTCCTGAGACTCTTTGTCTGACAGATCACTCCACTTCCTGAGAATTTTTGTCAGACTGAACACTCCACTTCCTGACTCTCTTTGTCAGACAGATCACTCCACTTCCAGAGACACTTTCTCAGACTGAACACTCTACTTACTGAGACACTTTGTCATTGTGAACACTCCACTTACTGAGACTCTTTGTTAGACTCTACACTCCACTTCCTGAGACCCTTTGTCAGTCTGAACACTCCACTTCCTGAGACCCTTTGTCAGTCTGAACACTCCACTTCCTGAGACTCTTTGTCTGACAGATCACTCCACTTCCTGAGACTTTTTGTCAGACTGAAAACTCCACTTCCAGAGACAGTTTCTCAGACTGAACACTCTAGTTACTGAGACATTTGTCATTGTGAACATTACACTTCGTGAGACTCTTTATCAGACTATACAATCCACTTCCTGAGACTCTTTGTCAGACAGATCACTCCACGTCCAGAGACACAGTCTCAGACTGAACACTCTATTTACTGAGACACTTTGTAATTGTGAATACTCCACGTCCTGAGACTCTTTGTCAGACTCTACACTCCACTTCCTGAGAGTCTGTGTCAGACTCTACACTCCAGTTCCTGAGAGTCTCTGTCAGACTAAACACTCCAGTTCCTGAGACACTTTCTCAGACTGAACACTCCACTTCCTCAGACTGATCACTCCACTTCCAGAGACACTTTCTCAGACTGAACACTCTATTTACTGAGACACTTTATCATTGTGAACATTCCATTTCCTGAGACTCTTTGTCAGACTATACACTCCACTTCCTGAATCCTTTGTCAGACTGAGCACTCCACTTCCTGAGACTCTTTGTCTGACAGATCACTCCACTTCCTGGGACTTTTTGTCAGACAGACACTCCACTTCCTGAGTCTCGATTTCAGACCGAACACTCCACTTCCTGAGACTCTTTGTCAGACAGATCACTCCACTTCCAGAGACACTGCATCAGACTGAACACTCTATTTACTGAGACACTTTCTCATTGTGAACAATCCACTTCCTGAGACTCTTTGTCAGACTCTACACTCCATGTACTGAGAGTCTGTGTCAGACCAAACACTCCAGTTCCAGAGACACTTTCTCACACTGAACACTCCACTTCCTCAGACTGAACACTCCACTTCCTGAGAGTCTGTGTCAGACTCTACACTCCAGTTCCTGAGAGTCTCTGTCAGACTAAACACTCCAGTTCCTGAGACACTTTCTCAGACTGAACACTCCACTTCCTCAGACTGATCACTCCACTTCCAGAGACACTTTCTCAGATTGAACACTCCACTTCCTCAGACTGATCACTCCACTTCCTGAGAGTCTTTCTCATACTGCACACCCCACGTCCTGAGACTCTTTGTCAGACTGAGCACTTCACTACCTGAGACTCTTTGTCTGGCAGATCACTCCACTTCCTGAGACTTTTTGTCAGACAGATCACTCCACTTCCAGAGACACTTTCTCAGACTGAACACTCCACTTCCTCAGACTGAACACTCCACTTCCTGAGAGTCTTTGTCAGACTTAACACTCCACTTCCTGAGTCTCTTTGCCAAACTGAACACTCCACTTACTGAGCCTCTTTTTCAGACTGAACACTCCACTTCCTCAGTCTCTTTGTCAGACTGAACACTCCACTTCCTCAGACTCTTTGTCAGACCGACCACTGCACTTCCTGAGAGTCTTTGTCAGACTGAACACTTCATTTCCTGATATGGTCAGACTGAACACTCCACTTCCAGTTACTGACAGACTGAACACTTAACGTCCTGATACTCTTTCTCACACTGAACTCTCCAATTCCTGAGACTCTTTTCAGACTGAACACTGCACTTCCTGAGTCTCATTTTCAGACAGAACACTCCACTTCCTGAGAATCTTTGTCATTCTGAACACTCCATGTCAACAGACACTTTCTCAGACTGAACACTCCACGTCCTGAGACTCATTGTCAGAGTGTACCATCCACTTACTGAGACTCTTTGCCTGACTAAACACTCCACTTCCTGATTCTCTTTGTCTGACTGAACACACCACTTCCTGAGAATTTCAGACAGAACACTCCACTTCCTGAGACTCTTTGTCAGACTGAACTCTCCACTGCCTGTGTCTCTTTGTCGGACTGAGCAATCCACTTACTCAGACTCTATTTCAGGTGGAGCACTCCACCTCATGAGACTCTTTGTCATTGTGAACACTCCACTTCCTGAGTGTCTTTGTCAGACTGAACACAACACTTCCTGACTCTTTGTCAGACTGAGAACTCCCCTTCCTCAGACTCTTTGTCATTGTGAACACTCCACTTCCTGAGTCTCTTTGTCAGACTGAACTATCCACTACCTGAGTCTCTTTGTCAGACTGAACTATCCACTACCTGAGTCTCTTTGTCATTGTGAACACTCCACTTCCTGAGACTCTTTGCCAGACTGAGCACACCACTTCCTCAGACTCTTTGCCAGACTGAACACTCCACTTCCTGAGACTCTTTGCCTGACTGAGCAATCCACTTCCTCAGACTCTTTTTCAGGCGGAACACTCCACTTCATGAAACTCTTTGTCAGTGTGAACACTCCACTTCCTGAGTCTCTTTTTCAGACAGAACACTCCACTTGCTGAGATTTTCAGACTGAGTACCCCAGTTACCGAGTCTCTTTGTCAGACTGAATACTCCACTTCCTGAGATTGTCAGACTGAACACTCCACTTCCAGTTACTGTCAGACTTAATAAGGCACTTCCTTATTTTCTTAGTCAGACTTATCACTCCACTTCCTGAGATTCTTTGTCATTGTGAACACTCGACATTTTGAGTCTATTTGTCAGACTGAACACTGCGCTTCCTGAGTCTCTTTGTCAGACTGAACACTCCACTTCCTGGGACTCTTTGTCAGACTGAACACTCCACTTCCTGGGACTCTTGGTGAAACTGAACAATCCACTTGCTGAGACCCTTTGTCATTGTGAACACTCCACTTCCTAAGAATTTCAGACTGAAGACTCCACTTACTGAGTCTCTTTGTCAGAATAAACACTCCACTTCCTTATTCTCTTTGTCAAACTGAACACTCCACTTCCTGAGACTCTTTGTCATTGTGCACACACGACTTTCTGAGTCTATTTGTCAGACTGAACACTCCACTTCCTGAGAATTTCAGACTGAACACTCCACGTCCTGAGACTATTTGTCAGACGTAACACCACTTCCTGATTCTCTCTGACAGACAACATTCCACTTCCAAAGACTGTTTGTCAGACTGAACACCCCACTTCCTGAGACTGTCAAACTGAACACTCCACTTCCTGAAAATTTCAGACTGAAGACTCCACTTACTGAGTCTCTTTTTTAGAGTAAACTCTGCACTTCCTGAGACACTTTGTCAGACTAAACGCTACACTCCCTGATTGTCAGACTAAACACTCGACTTCCTGAGACTGTCAAACAGAACACTACACTTCCTGAGAATTTCAGACTGAAGACTCCACTTCCTGATTCTCTTTGTCAGACTAAACACTCCACTTCCTGAGTCTCTTTGTCAGACTAAACACTCCACTTCCTGAGAGTCTGTCAGACTAAACACTCCAGTTCCTGAGACACTTCCTCAGTCTGAACACTCCACTTCCTCAGACTGAATACGCCACTTCCTGAGACGCTTTGTCAGACTCGACACTCCACTTCCTGAGAGTCTGTCAGACTAAACACTCCAGTTCCTGAGACACTTTCTCAGTCTGAACACTCCACTTCCTCAGACTGAACACTCCACTTCCTGAGAGTCTTTGTCAGACTCTACACTCCACTTCCTGAGAGTCTGTGTCAGACTAAACACTCCAGTTCCTGAGACACTTTCTCAGACTGAACACTCCACTTCCTCAGACTGATCACTCCACTTCCTGAGAGTCTTTGTCAGACTGAACACTCCACTTCCTCAGACTGATCACTCCACTTCCTGAGACTCTTTCTCATACTGCACACCCCACGTCCTGAGACTCTTTGTCAGACTGAGCACTCCACTTCCTGAGACTCTTTGTCAGACTGAACACTCCACTTCCTGAGACTCTTTGTCTGACAGATCACTCCACTTCCTGAGAATTTTTGTCAGACTGAACACTCCACTTCCTGACTCTCTTTGTCAGACAGATCACTCCACTTCCGGACTCTATTTGTCAGACAGATCACTCCACTTCCAGAGACACTTTCTCAGACTGAACACTCTACTTACTGAGACACTTTGTCATTGTGAACACTCCACTTACTGAGACTCTTTGTTAGACTCTACACTCCACTTCCTGAGACCCTTTGTCAGTCTGAACACTCCACTTCCTGAGACCCTTTGTCAGTCTGAACACTCCACTTCCTGAGACTCTTTGTCTGACAGATCACTCCACTTCCTGAGACTTTTTGTCAGACTGAAAACTCCACTTCCAGAGACAGTTTCTCAGACTGAACACTCTAGTTACTGAGACATTTGTCATTGTGAACATTACACTTCGTGAGACTCTTTATCAGACTATACAATCCACTTCCTGAGACTCTTTGTCAGACAGATCACTCCACGTCCAGAGACACAGTCTCAGACTGAACACTCTATTTACTGAGACACTTTGTAATTGTGAATACTCCACGTCCTGAGACTCTTTGTCAGACTCTACACTCCACTTCCTGAGAGTCTGTGTCAGACTCTACACTCCAGTTCCTGAGAGTCTCTGTCAGACTAAACACTCCAGTTCCTGAGACACTTTCTCAGACTGAACACTCCACTTCCTCAGACTGATCACTCCACTTCCAGAGACACTTTCTCAGACTGAACACTCTATTTACTGAGACACTTTATCATTGTGAACATTCCATTTCCTGAGACTCTTTGTCAGACTATACACTCCACTTCCTGAATCCTTTGTCAGACTGAGCACTCCACTTCCTGAGACTCTTTGTCTGACAGATCACTCCACTTCCTGGGACTTTTTGTCAGACTGAACACTCCACTTCCTGAGTCTCGATTTCAGACCGAACACTCCACTTCCTGAGACTCTTTGTCAGACAGATCACTCCACTTCCAGAGACACTGCATCAGACTGAACACTCTATTTACTGAGACACTTTCTCATTGTGAACAATCCACTTCCTGAGACTCTTTGTCAGACTCTACACTCCACTTACTGAGAGTCTGTGTCAGACCAAACACTCCAGTTCCAGAGACACTTTCTCAGACTGAACACTCCACTTCCTCAGACTGAACACTCCACTTCCTGAGAGTCTTTGTCAGACTCTACACTCCACTTCCTGAGAGTCTGTGTCAGACTAAACTCTCCAGTTCCTGAGACACTTTCTCAGATTGAACACTCCACTTCCTCAGACTGATCACTCCACTTCCTGAGAGTCTTTCTCATACTGCACACCCCACGTCCTGAGACTCTTTGTCAGACTGAGCACTTCACTACCTGAGACTCTTTGTCTGGCAGATCACTCCACTTCCTGAGACTTTTTGTCAGACAGATCACTCCACTTCCAGAGACACTTTCTCAGACTGAACACTCCACTTCCTCAGACTGAACACTCCACTTCCTGAGAGTCTTTGTCAGACTATACACTCCACTTCCTGAGAGTCTGTGTCAGACTAAACTCTCCAGTTCCTGAGACACTTTCTCAGATTGAACACTCCACTTCCTCAGACTGATCACTCCACTTCCTGAGAGTCTTTCTCATACTGCACACCCCACGTCCTGAGACTCTTTGTCAGACTGAGCACTTCACTACCTGAGACTCTTTGTCTGGCAGATCACTCCACTTCCTGAGACTTTTTGTCAGACAGATCACTCCACTTCCAGAGACACTTTCTCAGACTGAACACTCCACTTCCTCAGACTGAACACTCCACTTCCTGAGAGTCTTTGTCAGACTGAACACTCCACTTCCTGGGACTCTTGGTGAAACTGAACAATCCACTTGCTGAGACCCTTTGTCATTGTGAACACTCCACTTCCTAAGAATTTCAGACTGAAGACTCCACTTACTGAGTCTCTTTGTCAGAATAAACACTCCACTTCCTTATTCTCTTTGTCAAACTGAACACTCCACTTCCTGAGACTCTTTGTCATTGTGCACACACGACTTTCTGAGTCTATTTGTCAGACTGAACACTCCACTTCCTGAGAATTTCAGACTGAACACTCCACGTCCTGAGACTATTTGTCAGACGTAACACCACTTCCTGATTCTCTCTGACAGACAACATTCCACTTCCAAAGACTGTTTGTCAGACTGAACACCCCACTTCCTGAGACTGTCAAACTGAACACTCCACTTCCTGAAAATTTCAGACTGAAGACTCCACTTACTGAGTCTCTTTTTTAGAGTAAACTCTGCACTTCCTGAGACACTTTGTCAGACTAAACGCTACACTCCCTGATTGTCAGACTAAACACTCGACTTCCTGAGACTGTCAAACAGAACACTACACTTCCTGAGAATTTCAGACTGAAGACTCCACTTCCTGATTCTCTTTGTCAGACTAAACACTCCACTTCCTGAGTCTCTTTGTCAGACTAAACACTCCACTTCCTGAGAGTCTGTCAGACTAAACACTCCAGTTCCTGAGACACTTCCTCAGTCTGAACACTCCACTTCCTCAGACTGAATACGCCACTTCCTGAGACGCTTTGTCAGACTCGACACTCCACTTCCTGAGAGTCTGTCAGACTAAACACTCCAGTTCCTGAGACACTTTCTCAGTCTGAACACTCCACTTCCTCAGACTGAACACTCCACTTCCTGAGAGTCTTTGTCAGACTCTACACTCCACTTCCTGAGAGTCTGTGTCAGACTAAACACTCCAGTTCCTGAGACACTTTCTCAGACTGAACACTCCACTTCCTCAGACTGATCACTCCACTTCCTGAGAGTCTTTGTCAGACTGAACACTCCACTTCCTCAGACTGATCACTCCACTTCCTGAGACTCTTTCTCATACTGCACACCCCACGTCCTGAGACTCTTTGTCAGACTGAGCACTCCACTTCCTGAGACTCTTTGTCAGACTGAACACTCCACTTCCTGAGACTCTTTGTCTGACAGATCACTCCACTTCCTGAGAATTTTTGTCAGACTGAACACTCCACTTCCTGACTCTCTTTGTCAGACAGATCACTCCACTTCCGGACTCTATTTGTCAGACAGATCACTCCACTTCCAGAGACACTTTCTCAGACTGAACACTCTACTTACTGAGACACTTTGTCATTGTGAACACTCCACTTACTGAGACTCTTTGTTAGACTCTACACTCCACTTCCTGAGACCCTTTGTCAGTCTGAACACTCCACTTCCTGAGACCCTTTGTCAGTCTGAACACTCCACTTCCTGAGACTCTTTGTCTGACAGATCACTCCACTTCCTGAGACTTTTTGTCAGACTGAAAACTCCACTTCCAGAGACAGTTTCTCAGACTGAACACTCTAGTTACTGAGACATTTGTCATTGTGAACATTACACTTCGTGAGACTCTTTATCAGACTATACAATCCACTTCCTGAGACTCTTTGTCAGACAGATCACTCCACGTCCAGAGACACAGTCTCAGACTGAACACTCTATTTACTGAGACACTTTGTCATTGTGAATACTCCACGTCCTGAGACTCTTTGTCAGACTCTACACTCCACTTCCTGAGAGTCTGTGTCAGACTCTACACTCCAGTTCCTGAGAGTCTCTGTCAGACTAAACACTCCAGTTCCTGAGACACTTTCTCAGACTGAACACTCCACTTCCTCAGACTGATCACTCCACTTCCAGAGACACTTTCTCAGACTGAACACTCTATTTACTGAGACACTTTATCATTGTGAACATTCCATTTCCTGAGACTCTTTGTCAGACTATACACTCCACTTCCTGAATCCTTTGTCAGACTGAGCACTCCACTTCCTGAGACTCTTTGTCTGACAGATCACTCCACTTCCTGGGACTTTTTGTCAGACTGAACACTCCACTTCCTGAGTCTCGATTTCAGACCGAACACTCCACTTCCTGAGACTCTTTGTCAGACAGATCACTCCACTTCCAGAGACACTGCATCAGACTGAACACTCTATTTACTGAGACACTTTCTCATTGTGAACAATCCACTTCCTGAGACTCTTTGTCAGACTCTACACTCCACTTACTGAGAGTCTGTGTCAGACCAAACACTCCAGTTCCAGAGACACTTTCTCAGACTGAACACTCCACTTCCTCAGACTGAACACTCCACTTCCTGAGAGTCTTTGTCAGACTCTACACTCCACTTCCTGAGAGTCTGTGTCAGACTAAACTCTCCAGTTCCTGAGACACTTTCTCAGATTGAACACTCCACTTCCTCAGACTGATCACTCCACTTCCTGAGAGTCTTTCTCATACTGCACACCCCACGTCCTGAGACTCTTTGTCAGACTGAGCACTTCACTACCTGAGACTCTTTGTCTGGCAGATCACTCCACTTCCTGAGACTTTTTGTCAGACAGATCACTCCACTTCCAGAGACACTTTCTCAGACTGAACACTCCACTTCCTCAGACTGAACACTCCACTTCCTGAGAGTCTTTGTCAGACTATACACTCCACTTCCTGAGAGTCTGTGTCAGACTAAACTCTCCAGTTCCTGAGACACTTTCTCAGATTGAACACTCCACTTCCTCAGACTGATCACTCCACTTCCTGAGAGTCTTTCTCATACTGCACACCCCACGTCCTGAGACTCTTTGTCAGATTGAGCACTTCACTACCTGAGACTCTTTGTCTGGCAGATCACTCCACTTCCTGAGACTTTTTGTCAGACAGATCACTCCACTTCCAGAGACACTTTCTCAGACTGAACACTCCACTTCCTCAGACTGAACACTCCACTTCCTGAGAGTCTTTGTCAGACTTAACACTCCACTTCCTGAGTCTCTTTGCCAAACTGAACACTCCACTTACTGAGCCTCTTTGTCAGACTGAACACTCCACTTCCTCAGTCTCTTTGTCAGACTGAACACTCCACTTCCTCAGACTCTTTGTCAGACCGACCACTGCACTTCCTGAGAGTCTTTGTCAGAATGAACACTCCATTTCCTGATATGGTCAGACTGAACACTCCACTTCCAGTTACTGTCAGACTGAACACTTAACGTCCTGATACTCTTTCTCACACTGAACTCTCCAATTCCTGAGACTCTTTGTCAGACTGAACACTGCACTTCCTGAGTCTCATTTTCAGACAGAACACTCCACTTCCTGAGAATCTTTGTCATTCTGAACACTCCATGTCAACAGACACTTTCTCAGACTGAACACTCCACGTCCTGAGACTCATTGTCAGAGTGTACCATCCACTTACTGAGACTCTTTGCCTGACTAAACACTCCACTTCCTGATTCTCTTTGTCTGACTGAACACACCACTTCCTGAGAATTTCAGACAGAACACTCCACTTCCTGAGACTCTTTGTCAGACTGAACTCTCCACTGCCTGTGTCTCTTTGTCGGACTGAGCAATCCACTTCCTCAGACTCTTTTTCAGGTGGAGCACTCCACCTCATGAGACTCTTTGTCATTGTGAACACTCCACTTCCTGAGTGTCTTTGTCAGACTGAACACAACACTTCCTGACTCTTTGTCAGACTGAGAACTCCCCTTCCTCAGACTCTTTGTCATTGTGAACACTCCACTTCCTGAGTCTCTTTGTCAGACTGAACTATCCACTACCTGAGTCTCTTTGTCAGACTGAACTATCCACTACCTGAGTCTCTTTGTCATTGTGAACACTCCACTTCCTGAGACTCTTTGCCAGACTGAGCACACCACTTCCTCAGACTCTTTGCCAGACTGAACACTCCACTTCCTGAGACTCTTTGCCAGACTGAGCAATCCACTTCCTCAGACTCTTTTTCAGGCGGAACACTCCACTTCATGAAACTCTTTGTCATTGTGAACACTCCACTTCCTGAGTCTCTTTTTCAGACAGAACACTCCACTTGCTGAGATTTTCAGACTGAGTACCCCAGTTACCGAGTCTCTTTGTCAGACTGAATACTCCACTTCCTGAGATTGTCAGACTGAACACTCCACTTCCAGTTACTGTCAGACTTAATAAGGCACTTCCTTATTTTCTTAGTCAGACTTATCACTCCACTTCCTGAGATTCTTTGTCATTGTGAACACTCGACATTTTGAGTCTATTTGTCAGACTGAACACTGCGCTTCCTGAGTCTCTTTGTCAGACTGAACACTCCACTTCCTGGGACTCTTTGTCAGACTGAACACTCCACTTCCTGGGACTCTTGGTGAAACTGAACAATCCACTTGCTGAGACCCTTTGTCATTGTGAACACTCCACTTCCTAAGAATTTCAGACTGAAGACTCCACTTACTGAGTCTCTTTGTCAGAATAAACACTCCACTTCCTTATTCTCTTTGTCAAACTGAACACTCCACTTCCTGCGACTGAATACGCCACTTCCTGAGACGCTTTGTCAGACTCGACACTCCACTTCCTGAGAGTCTGTCAGACTAAACACTCCAGTTCCTGAGACACTTTCTCAGTCTGAACACTCCACTTCCTCAGACTGAACACTCCACTTCCTGAGAGTCTTTGTCAGACTCTACACTCCACTTCCTGAGAGTCTGTGTCAGACTGAACACTCCACTTCCTGAGACTCTTTGTCATTGTGAACACTCCACGTCCTGAGACACTTTGTCAGACAGAGCACTCAACTTCCTGAGACCCTTTGTCAGACTGAACACTCCACTTCCTGAGAATTTTTGTCAGACTGAACACTCCACTTCCTCAGACTGATCACTCCACTTCCTGAGACTCTTTCTCATACTGCACACCGCACGTCCTGAGACTCTTTGTCAGACTGAGCACTCCACTTCCTGAGACTCTTTGTCAGACTGAACACTCCACTTCCTGAGACTCTTTGTCTGACAGATCACTCCACTTCCTGAGAATTTTTGTCAGACTGAACACTCCACTTCCTGACTCTCTTTGTCAGACAGATCACTCCACTTCCGGACTCTATTTGTCAGACAGATCACTCCACTTCCAGAGACACTTTCTCAGACTGAACACTCTACTTACTGAGACACTTTGTCATTGTGAACACTCCACTTACTGAGACTCTTTGTTAGAATCTACACTCCACTTCCTGAGACCCTTTGTCAGTCTGAACACTCCACTTCCTGAGACTCTTTGTCTGACAGATCACTCCACTTCCTGAGACTTTTTGTCAGACTGAAAACTCCACTTCCAGAGACAGTTTCTCAGACTGAACACTCTAGTTACTGAGACATTTGTCATTGTGAACATTACACTTCGTGAGACTCTTTATCAGACTATACAATCCACTTCCTGAGACTCTTTGTCGGACAGATCACTCCACTTCCAGAGACACAGTCTCAGACTGAACACTCTATTTACTGAGACACTTTGTCATTGTGAATACTCCACGTCCTGAGACTCTTTGTCAGACTCTACACTCCACTTCCTGAGAGTCTGTGTCAGACTCTACACTCCAGTTCCTGAGAGTCTCTGTCAGACTAAACACTCCAGTTCCTGAGACACTTTCTCAGACTGAACACTCCACTTCCTCAGACTGATCACTCCACTTCCAGAGACACTTTCTCAGACTGAACACTCTATTTACTGAGACACTTTATCATTGTGAACATTCCATTTCCTGAGACTCTTTGTCAGACTATACACTCCACTTCCTGAATCCTTTGTCAGACTGAGCACTCCACTTCCTGAGACTCTTTGTCTGACAGATCACTCCACTTCCTGGGACTTTTTGTCAGACTGAACACTCCACTTCCTGAGTCTCGATTTCAGACCGAACACTCCACTTCCTGAGACTCTTTGTCAGACAGATCACTCCACTTCCAGAGACACTGCATCAGACTGAATACTCTATTTACTGAGACACTTTCTCATTGTGAACAATCCACTTCCTGAGACTCTTTGTCAGACTCTACACTCCACTTACTGAGAGTCTGTGTCAGACCAAACACTCCAGTTCCAGAGACACTTTCTCAGACTGAACACTCCACTTCCTCAGACTGAACACTCCACTTCCTGAGAGTCTTTGTCAGACTCTACACTCCACTTCCTGAGAGTCTTTGTCAGACTCTACACTCCACTTCCTGAGAGTCTGTGTCAGACTAAACTCTCCAGTTCCTGAGACACTTTCTCAGATTGAACACTCCACTTCCTCAGACTGATCACTCCACTTCCTGAGAGTCTTTCTCATACTGCACACCCCACGTCCTGAGACTCTTTGTCAGACTGAGCACTTCACTACCTGAGACTCTTTGTCTGGCAGATCACTCCACTTCCTGAGACTTTTTGTCAGACAGATCACTCCACTTCCAGAGACACTTTCTCAGACTGAACACTCCACTTCCTCAGACTGAACACTCCACTTCCTGAGAGTCTTTGTCAGACTATACACTCCACTTCCTGAGAGTCTGTGTCAGACTAAACTCTCCAGTTCCTGAGACACTTTCTCAGATTGAACACTCCACTTCCTCAGACTGATCACTCCACTTCCTGAGAGTCTTTCTCATACTGCACACCCCACGTCCTGAGACTCTTTGTCAGACTGAGCACTTCACTACCTGAGACTCTTTGTCTGGCAGATCACTCCACTTCCTGAGACTTTTTGTCAGACAGATCACTCCACTTCCAGAGACACTTTCTCAGACTGAACACTCTACTTACTGAGACATTTGTCACTGTGAACATTCCACTTCGTGAGACTCTTTATCAGACTATACACTTCACTACCTGAGACCCTTTGTCAGACTGAGCAATCCACTTCCTCAGACTCTTTTTCAGGCGGAACACTCCACTTCATGAAACTCTTTGTCATTGTGAACACTCCACTTCCTGAGTCTCTTTTTCAGACAGAACACTCCACTTGCTGAGATTTTCAGACTGAGTACCCCAGTTACCGAGTCTCTTTGTCAGACTGAATACTCCACTTCCTGAGATTGTCAGACTGAAAACTCCACTTCCAGTTACTGTCAGACTTAATAAGGCACTTCCTTATTTTCTTAGTCAGACTTATCACTCCACTTCCTGAGATTCTTTGTCATTGTGAACACTCGACATTTTGAGTCTATTTGTCAGACTGAACACTGCGCTTCCTGAGTCTCTTTGTCAGACTGAACACTCCACTTCCTGGGACACTTTGTCAGACTGAACACTCCAGTTCCAGAGACACTTTCTCAGACTGAACACTCCACTTCCTCAGACTGAACACTCCACTTCCTGAGAGTCTTTGTCAGACTCTACACTCCACTTCCTGAGAGTCTGTGTCAGACTAAACTCTCCAGTTCCTGAGACACTTTCTCAGATTGAACACTCCACTTCCTCAGACTGATCACTCCACTTCCTGAGAGTCTTTCTCATACTGCACACCCCACGTCCTGAGACTCTTTGTCAGACTGAGCACTTCACTACCTGAGACTCTTTGTCTGGCAGATCACTCCACTTCCTGAGACTTTTTGTCAGACAGATCACTCCACTTCCAGAGACACTTTCTCAGACTGAACACTCCACTTCCTCAGACTGAACACTCCACTTCCTGAGAGTCTTTGTCAGACTATACACTCCACTTCCTGAGAGTCTGTGTCAGACTAAACTCTCCAGTTCCTGAGACACTTTCTCAGATTGAACACTCCACTTCCTCAGACTGATCACTCCACTTCCTGAGAGTCTTTCTCATACTGCACACCCCACGTCCTGAGACTCTTTGTCAGACTGAGCACTTCACTACCTGAGACTCTTTGTCTGGCAGATCACTCCACTTCCTGAGACTTTTTGTCAGACAGATCACTCCACTTCCAGAGACACTTTCTCAGACTGAACACTCTACTTACTGAGACATTTGTCACTGTGAACATTCCACTTCGTGAGACTCTTTATCAGACTATACACTTCACTACCTGAGACCCTTTGTCAGACTGAGCAATCCACTTCCTCAGACTCTTTTTCAGGCGGAACACTCCACTTCATGAAACTCTTTGTCATTGTGAACACTCCACTTCCTGAGTCTCTTTTTCAGACAGAACACTCCACTTCCTGAGTCTCTTTTTCAGACAGAACACTCCACTTGCTGAGATTTTCAGACTGAGTACCCCAGTTACCGAGTCTCTTTGTCAGACTGAATACTCCACTTCCTGAGATTGTCAGACTGAAAACTCCACTTCCAGTTACTGTCAGACTTAATAAGGCACTTCCTTATTTTCTTAGTCAGACTTATCACTCCACTTCCTGAGATTCTTTGTCATTGTGAACACTCGACATTTTGAGTCTATTTGTCAGACTGAACACTGCGCTTCCTGAGTCTCTTTGTCAGACTGAACACTCCACTTCCTGGGACACTTTGTCAGACTGAACACTCCAGTTCCAGAGACACTTTCTCAGACTGAACACTCCACTTCCTCAGACTGAACACTCCACTTCCTGAGAGTCTTTGTCAGACTCTACACTCCACTTCCTGAGAGTCTGTGTCAGACTAAACTCTCCAGTTCCTGAGACACTTTCTCAGATTGAACACTCCACTTCCACAGACTGATCACTCCACTTCCTGAGAGTCTTTCTCATACTGCACACCCCACGTCCTGAGACTCTTCGTCAGACTGAGCACTTCACTACCTGAGACTCTTTGTCTGGCAGATCACTCCACTTCCTGAGACTTTTTGTCAGACAGATCACTCCACTTCCAGAGACACTTTCTCAGACTGAACACTCTACTTACTGAGACATTTGTCATTGTGAACATTCCACTTCGTGAGACTCTTTATCAGACTATACACTCCACTTCCTGAGACTCTTTGTCAGACAGATCACTCCAATTCCAGAGACACAGTCTCAGACTGAACACTCTATTTACTGAGACACTTTGTCATTGTGAACGCTCCAAGTCCTGAGACTCTTTGTCAGACTAAACACTTCAGTTCCTGAGACACTTTCTCAAACTGAACACTCCACTTCCTGAGACATTTTGTCAGACTGAACACTCCACTTGCTAGATTATCAGACTGAGCACCCCACTTCCTGAGACTCTTTCTCAGAGAGTATACTCCACTTCCTGAAACTCTTTGTCAGACTTAACACTCTACTTCGTGATTCTCTCTGTCACACTGAACATTCCACTTCCTGAGTCCCTTTGTCAGACTGAACACCCCTCTTCCTAAGAATTTGAGACTGAACACTCCACTTACTGAGTCTCCTTGTCAAAGTCAACACTCCACTTCCTGAAACTCTTTGTGAAACTGAACACTCCAATTCCTGAGATTTTCAGACTGAGCACCCAACTTCCTGAGACTCTTTGTCAGACTGAAGACTCCACTTCCCGGGTCTCTTTGTCAGACAGAACACAACGCATCCTGAGTCTCTTTCTCAGACTGAACACTCCACTTCCTGAGAATTTCAGACCGAAGATTCCACTTCCTGAGAGTCTTCAGACTGTACACTCCACTTCCTGAGTCTCTTTGTCAAACTGAACACTCCACTTCCTGAGAATTTCAGACCGAACTCTCCACTTCCTGAGACTCTTGGCCTGACTGAGCAATCCACTTCCTCAGACTCTTTTTCAGGCGGAACACTCCACTTCCTGAGTCTCTTTGTCAGACAGATCACTCCACTTCCTGAGATTGTCAGACTGAACGCTCCAAGTCTTGAGACTCTTTGTCAGACTGAACACTGCACTTCCTCAGACTCTTTGTCATTGTGAACACTCCACTTCCTGAGTCTCTTTGTCAGACTGAACTCTCCACTTCCTGAGCCTCTTTGTCAGACTGAACACAACACTTCCTGACTCTTTGTCAGACTGAGAACTCCCCTTCCTCAGACTCTTTGTCATTGTGAACACTCCACTTCCTGAGTCTCTTTGTCAGACTGAACTATCCACTACCTGAGTCTCTTTGTCAGACTGAGCACTCCACTTCCTGAGACTCCCAGACTGAGCAATCCACTTCCTCAGACTCTTTTTCAGGCAGAACACTCCGCTTCATGAAACTCTTTGTCATTGTGAACACTCCACTTGCTGAGTCTCTTTTTCAGACAGAACACTCCACTTGCTGAGATTTTCAGACTGAGTACCCCAGTTACCGAGTCTCTTTGTCAGACTGAATACTCCACTTCCTGAGATTGTCAGACTGAAAACTCCACTTCCAGTTACTGTCAGACTTAATAATGCACTTCCTTAATTTCTTAGTCAGACTTATCACTCCACTTCCTGAGATTCTTTGTCATTGTGAACACTCGACATTTTGAGTCTATTTGTCAGGCTGAACACTGCGCTTCCTGAGTCTCTTTGTCAGACTGAACACTCCACTTCCTGGGACTCTTTGTCAGACTGAACACTCCAGTTCCAGAGACACTTTCTCAGACTGAACACTCCACTTCCTCAGACTGAACACTCCACTTCCTGAGAGTCTTTGTCAGACTCTACACTCCACTTCCTGAGAGTCTGTGTCAGACTAAACTCTCCAGTTCCTGAGACACTTTCTCAGATTGAACACTCCACTTCCACAGACTGATCACTCCACTTCCTGAGAGTCTTTCTCATACTGCACACCCCACGACCTGAGACTCTTCGTCAGACTGAGCACTTCACTACCTGAGACTCTTTGTCTGGCAGATCACTCCACTTCCTGAGACTTTTTGTCAGACAGATCACTCCACTTCCAGAGACACTTTCTCAGACTGAACACTCTACTTACTGAGACATTTGTCATTGTGAACATTCCACTTCGTGAGACTCTTTATCAGACTATACACTCCACTTCCTGAGACTCTTTGTCAGACAGATCACTCCAATTCCAGAGACACAGTCTCAGACTGAACACTCTATTTACTGAGACACTTTGTCATTGTGAACGCTCCAAGTCCTGAGACTCTTTGTCAGACTAAACATTTCAGTTCCTGAGACACTTTCTCAAACTGAACACGCCACTTCCTGAGACATTTTGTCAGACTGAACACTCCACTTGCTAGATTATCAGACTGAGCACCCCACTTCCTGAGACTCTTTCTCAGAGAGTATACTCCACTTCCTGAAACTCTTTGTCAGACTTAACACTCTACTTCCTGATTCTCTCTGTCACACTGAACATTCCACTTCCTGAGTCCCTTTGTCAGACTGAACACCCCTCTTCCTAAGAATTTGAGACTGAACACTCCACTTACTGAGTCTCCTTGTCAAAGTCAACACTCCACTTCCTGAAACTCTTTGTGAGACTGAACACTCCAATACCTGAGATTTTCAGACTGAGCACCCAACTTCCTGAGACTCTTTGTCAGACTGAAGACTCCACTTCCCGGGTCTCTTTGTCAGACAGAACACAACGCATCCTGAGTCTCTTTCTCAGACTGAACACTCCACTTCCTGAGAATTTCAGACCGAAGATTCCACTTCCTGAGAGTCTTCAGACTGTACACTCCACTTCCTGAGTCTCTTTGTCAAACTGAACACTCCACTTCCTGAGAATTTCAGACCGAACTCTCCACTTCCTGAGACTCTTGGCCTGACTGAGCAATCCACTTCCTCAGACTCTTTTTCAGGCGGAACACTCCACTTCCTGAGTCTCTTTGTCAGACAGAACACTCCACTTGCTGAGATTTTCAGACTGTGTACCCCAGTTGCTGAGTCTCTTTCTCAGACTGAACACTCCACTTCCTGAGACTCTTTGTCATTGTGAACACTCCACTTCCTGAGTCTCTTTGTCAGACTGAACTCTCCACTTCCTGAGCCTCTTTGTCAGACTGAACACAACACTTCCTGACTCTTTGTCAGACTGAGAACTCCCCTTCCTCAGACTCTTTGTCATTGTGAACACTCCACTTCCTGAGTCTCTTTGTCAGACTGAACTATCCACTACCTGAGTCTCTTTGTCAGACTGAGCACTCCACTTCCTGAGACTCTTTGCCAGACTGAGCAATCCACTTCCTCAGACGCTTTTTCAGGCGGAACACTCCGCTTCATGAAACTCTTTGTCATTGTGAACACTCCACTTCCTGAGTCTCTTTTTCAGACAGAACACTCCACTTGCTGAGATTTTCAGACTGAGTACCCCAGTTACCGAGTCTCTTTGTCAGACTGAATACTCCACTTCCTGAGATTGTCAGACTGAAAACTCCACTTCCAGTTACTGTCAGACTTAATAAGGCACTTCCTTATTTTCTTAGTCAGACTTATCACTCCACTTCCTGAGATTCTTTGTCATTGTGAACACTCGACATTTTGAGTCTATTTGTCAGACTGAACACTGCGCTTCCTGAGTCTCTTTGTCAGACTGAACACTCCACTTCCTGGGACTCTTTGTCAGACTGAACACTCCAGTTCCAGAGACACTTTCTCAGACTGAACACTCCACTTCCTCAGACTGAACACTCCACTTCCTGAGAGTCTTTGTCAGACTCTACACTCCACTTCCTGAGAGTCTGTGTCAGACTAAACTCTCCAGTTCCTGAGACACTTTCTCAGATTGAACACTCCACTTCCACAGACTGATCACTCCACTTCCTGAGAGTCTTTCTCATACTGCACACCCCACGTCCTGAGACTCTTTGTCAGACTGAGCACTTCACTACCTGAGACTCTTTGTCTGGCAGATCACTCCACTTCCTGAGACTCTTTGTCAGACAGATCACTCCAATTCCAGAGACACAGTCTCAGACTGAACACTCTATTTACTGAGACACTTTGTCATTGTGAACGCTCCAAGTCCTGAGACTCTTTGTCAGACTAAACACTTCAGTTCCTGAGACACTTTCTCAAACTGAACACTCCACTTCCTGAGACATTTTGTCAGACTGAACACTCCACTTGCTAGATTATCAGACTGAGCACCCCACTTCCTGAGACTCTTTCTCAGAGAGTATACTCCACTTCCTGAAACTCTTTGTCAGACTTAACACTCTACTTCCTGATTCTCTCTGTCACACTGAACATTCCATTTCCTGAGTCCCTTTGTCAGACTGAACACCCCACTTCCTGAGACTGTCAAGCTGAACACCCCTCTTCCTAAGAATTTGAGACTGAACACTCCACTTACTGAGTCTCCTTGTCAAAGTCAACACTCCACTTCCTGAAACTCTTTGTGAGACTGAACACTCCAATTCCTGAGATTTTCAGACTGAGCACCCAACTTCCAGAGACTCTTTGTCAGACTGAAGACTCCACTTCCCGGGTCTCTTTGTCAGACAGAACACAACGCATCCTGAGTCTCTTTCTCAGACTGAACACTCCACTTCCTGAGAATTTCAGACCGAAGATTCCACTTCCTGAGAGTCTTCAGACTGTACACTCCACTTCCTGAGTCTCTTTGTCAAACTGAACACTCCACTTCCTGAGAATTTCAGACCGAACTCTCCACTTGCTGAGACTCTTGGCCTGACTGAGCAATCCACTTCCTCAGACTCTTTTTCAGGCGGAACACTCCACTTCCTGAGTCTCTTTGTCAGACAGAACACTCCACTTGCTGAGATTTTCAGACTGTGTACCCCAGTTCCTGAGTCTCTTTCTCAGACTGAACACTCCACTTCCTGAGACTCTTTGTCAGACTGAACACTCCCCTTCCTCAGACTCTTTGTCATTGTGAACACTCCACTTCCTGAGTCTCTTTGTCAGACTGAACTCTCCACTTCCTGAGCCTCTTTGTCAGACTGAACACAACACTTCCTGACTCTTTGTCAGACTGAGAACTCCCCTTCCTCAGACTCTTTGTCATTGTGAACACTCCACTTCCTGAGTCTCTTTGTCAGACTGAACTATCCACTACCTGAGTCTCTTTGTCAGACTGAGCACTCCACTTCCTGAGACTCTTTGCCAGACTGAGCAATCCACTTCCTCAGACTCTTTTTCAGGCAGAACACTCCGCTTCATGAAACTCTTTGTCATTGTGAACACTCCACTTCCTGAGTCTCTTTTTCAGACAGAACACTCCACTTGCTGAGATTTTCAGACTGAGTACCCCAGTTACCGAGTCTCTTTGTCAGACTGAATACTCCACTTCCTGAGATTGTCAGACTGAAAACTCCACTTCCAGTTACTGTCAGACTTAATAAGGCACTTCCTTATTTTCTTAGTCAGACTTATCACTCCACTTCCTGAGATTCTTTGTCATTGTGAACACTCGACATTTTGAGTCTATTTGTTAGACTGAACACTGCGCTTCCTGAGTCTCTTTGTCAGACTGAACACTCCACTTCCTGGGACTCTTTGTCAGACTGAACACTCCACTTCCTGGGACTCTTGGTGAAACTGAACAATCCACTTGCTGAGACCCTTTGTCATTGTGAACACTCCACTTTCTAAGAATTTCAGACTGAAGACTCCACTTACTGAGTCTCTTTGTCAGAATAAACACTCCACTTCCTGATTCTCTTTGTCAAAGTGAACACTCCACTTCCTGAGACTCTTTGTCATTGTGAACACACGACTTTCTGAGTCTATTTGTCAGACTGAACACTCCACTTCCTGAGAATTTCAGACTGAACACTCCACGTCCTGAGACTATTTGTCAGACGTAACACTCCACTTCCTGATTCTCTCTGACAGACAACATTCCACATCCAAAGACTGTTTGTCAGACTGAACACCCCACTTCCTGAGACTGTCAAACTGAACACTCCACTTCCTGAAAATTTCAGACTGAAGACTCCACTTACTGAGTCTCTTTTTTTAGAGTAAACTCTGCACTTCCTGAGACACTTTGTCAGACTAAACGCTACACTCCCTGATTGTCAGACTAAACACTCGACTTCCTGAGACTGTCAAACAGAACACTCCACTTCCTGAGAATTTCAGACTGAAGACTCCACTTCCTGATTCTCTTTGTCAGACTAAACACTCCACTTCCTGAGTCTCTTTGTCAGACTAAACACTCCACTTCCTGAGACTGTCAAACCGAACACTCCACTTCCTGAGAATTTCAGACTGAAGACTCCACTTCCTGACTCTCTTTGACAGTCTGAACACTCCTCTTCCTGAGACTCTTTGTCAGACTGAACACTCCACTTCATGATTCCCGATGTCAGTCTGTACACTCCACTTCCTGAGACTCTTTATCAGACTTAACACACCACTTCATGAGTCCCGATATCAGTCTGAACACTGCACTTCCTGATATTGTTAGACTGAACACTCCACTTCCTGAGCCTCTGTGTCAGTCTGAACACTGCACTTCCTGATATTGTTAGACTGAACACTCCGCTTCCTGATATTGTCAGACTGAACACTCCGCTTCATGAGTCTCGTTGTCAGACTGAAAACTCCAGTTCCTGAGAATTTCAGACTGAGGACTCCACTTACAGAGTCTCTTTGCCAGACTGAACACTCCACTTCCTCAGTCTCTTTGTCAGACTAAACACACCACTTCCTGAGTCTCTATGTCAGACTTAACACTCCACTTCCTGAGATTGTCAGATTGAACACGCCACTTCCTCAGACTCTTTGTCAGACTGAACACTGCACTTCCTGAGTCTCTTTGTCAGACTGAACACTCCACTTCCAGAGTCTCTTTGTCAGACTTAACACTCCACTTCCTGAGTCTCTTTGCCAAACTGAACACTCCACTTACTGAGCCTCTTTGTCAGACTGAACACTCCACTTCCTCAGTCTCTTTGTCAGACTGAACACTCCACTTCCTCAGACTCTTTGTCAGACCGACCACTGCACTTCCTGAGAGTCTTTGTCAGACTGAACACTCCATTTCCTGATATGGTCAGACTGAACACTCCACTTCCAGTTACTGTCAGACTGAACACTTAACGTGCTGATACTCTTTCTCACACTGAACTCTCCAATTCCTGAGACTCTTTGTCAGACTGAACACTGCACTTCCTGAGTCTCATTTTCAGACAGAACACTCCACTTCCTGAGAATCTTTGTCATTCTGAACACTCCATGTCAACAGACACTTTCTCAGACTGAACACTCCACGTCCTGAGATTCATTGTCAGAGTGTACCATCCACTTACTGAGACTCTTTGCCTGACTAAACACTCCACTTCCTGATTCTCTTTGACTGAACACACCACTTCCTGAGAATTTCAGACAGAACACTCCACTTCCTGAGACTCTTTGTCAGACTGAACTCTCCACTGCCTGTGTCTCTTTGTCGGTCTGAGCAATCCACTTCCTCAGACTCTTTTTCAGGTGGAGCACTCCACCTCATGAGACTCTTTGTCATTGTGAACACTCCACTTCCTGAGTGTCTTTGTCAGACTGAACACAACACTTCCTGACTCTTTGTCAGACTGAGAACTCCCCTTCCTCAGACTCTTTGTCATTGTGAACACTCCACTTCCTGAGTCTCTTTGTCAGACTGAACTATCCACTACCTGAGTCTTTTTGTCAGACTGAACTATCCACTACCTGAGTCTCATTGTCATTGTGAACACTCCACTTCCTGAGTGTCTTTGTCAGACTGAACACAACACTTCCTGACTCTTTGTCAGACTGAGAACTCCCCTTCCTCAGACTCTTTGTCATTGTGAACACTCCACTTCCTGAGTCTCTTTGTCAGACTGAACTATCCACTACCTGAGTCTTTTTGTCAGACTGAACTATCCACTACCTGAGTCTCTTTGTCATTGTGAACACTCCACTTCCTGAGACTCTTTGCCAGACTGAGCACACCACTTCCTCAGACTCTTTGCCAGACTGAACACTCCACTTCCTGAGACTCTTTGCCAGACTGAGCAATCCACTTCCTCAGACTCTTTTTCAGGCGGAACACTCCACTTCATGAAACTCTTTGTCATTGTGAACACTCCACTTCCTGAGTCTCTTTTTCAGACAGAACACTCCACTTGCTGAGATTTTCAGACTGAGTACCCCAGTTACCGAGTCTCTTTGTCAGACTGAATACTCCACTTCCTGAGATTGTCAGACTGAACACTCCACTTCCAGTTACTGTCAGACTTAATAAGGCACTTCCTTATTTTCTTAGTCAGACTTATCACTCCACTTCCTGAGATTCTTTGTCATTGTGAACACTCGACATTTTGAGTCTATTTGTCAGACTGAACACTGCGCTTCCTGAGTCTCTTTGTCAGACTGAACACTCCACTTCCTGGGACTCTTTGTCAGACTGAACACTCCACTTCCTGGGACTCTTGGTGAAACTGAACAATCCACTTGCTGAGACCCTTTGTCATTGTGAACACTCCACTTCCTAAGAATTTCAGACTGAAGACTCCACTTACTGAGTCTCTTTGTCAGAATAAACACTCCACTTCCTTATTCTCTTTGTCAAACTGAACACTCCACTTCCTGAGACTCTTTGTCATTGTGAACACACGACTTTCTGAGTCTATTTGTCAGACTGAACACTCCACTTCCTGAGAATTTCAGACTGAACACTCCACGTCCTGAGACTATTTGTCAGACGTAACACCACTTCCTGATTCTCTCTGACAGACAACATTCCACTTCCAAAGACTGTTTGTCAGACTGAACACCCCACTTCCTGAGACTGTCAAACTGAACACTCCACTTCCTGAAAATTTCAGACTGAAGACTCCACTTACTGAGTCTCTTTTTTAGAGTAAACTCTGCACTTCCTGAGACACTTTGTCAGACTAAACGCTACACTCCCTGATTGTCAGACTAAACACTCGACTTCCTGAGACTGTCAAACAGAACACTCCACTTCCTGAGAATTTCAGACTGAAGACTCCACTTCCTGATTCTCTTTGTCAGACTAAACACTCCACTTCCTGAGTCTCTTTGTCAGACTAAACACTCCACTTCCTGAGAGTCTGTCAGACTAAACACTCCAGTTCCTGAGACACTTTCTCAGTCTGAACACTCCACTTCCTCAGACTGAACACGCCACTTCCTGAGACGCTTTGTCAGACTCGACACTCCACTTCCTGAGAGTCTGTCAGACTAAACACTCCAGTTCCTGAGACACTTTCTCAGTCTGAACACTCCACTTCCTCAGACTGAACACTCCACTTCCTGAGAGTCTTTGTCAGACTCTACACTCCACTTCCTGAGAGTCTGTGTCAGACTAAACACTCCAGTTCCTGAGACACTTTCTCAGACTGAACACTCCACTTCCTCAGACTGATCACTCCACTTCCTGAGAGTCTTTGTCAGACTGAACACTCCACTTCCTGAGACTCTTTGTCATTGTGAACACTCCACGTCCTGAGACACTTTGTCAGACAGAGCACTCAACTTCCTGAGACCCTTTGTTAGACTGAACACTCCACTTCCTGAGAATTTTTGTCAGACTGAACACTCCACTTCCTCAGACTGATCACTCCACTTCCTGAGACTCTTTCTCATACTGCACACCCCACGTCCTGAGACTCTTTGTCAGACTGAGCACTCCACTTCCTGAGACTCTTTGTCAGACTGAACACTCCACTTCCTGAGACTCTTTGTCTGACAGATCACTCCACTTCCTGAGAATTTTTGTCAGACTGAACACTCCACTTCCTGACTCTCTTTGTCAGACAGATCACTCCACTTCCGGACTCTATTTGTCAGACAGATCACTCCACTTCCAGAGACACTTTCTCAGACTGAACACTCTACTTACTGAGACACTTTGTCATTGTGAACACTCCACTTACTGAGACTCTTTGTTAGACTCTACACTCCACTTCCTGAGACCCTTTGTCAGTCTGAACACTCCACTTCCTGAGACTCTTTGTCTGACAGATCACTCCACTTCCTGAGACTTTTTGTCAGACTGAAAACTCCACTTCCAGAGACAGTTTCTCAGACTGAACACTCTAGTTACTGAGACATTTGTCATTGTGAACATTACACTTCGTGAGACTCTTTATCAGACTATACAATCCACTTCCTGAGACTCTTTGTCAGACAGATCACTCCACTTCCAGAGACACAGTCTCAGACTGAACACTCTATTTACTGAGACACTTTGTCAGTGTGAATACTCCACGTCCTGAGACTCTTTGTCAGACTCTACACTCCTCTTCCTGAGAGTCTGTGTCAGACTCTACACTCCAGTTCCTGAGAGTCTCTGTCAGACTCTACACTCCAGTTCCTGAGAGTCTCTGTCAGACTAAACACTCCAGTTCCTGAGACACTTTCTCAGACTGAACACTCCACTTCCTCAGACTGATCACTCCACTTCCAGAGACACTTTCTCAGACTGAACACTCTATTTACTGAGACACTTTATCATTGTGAACATTCCATTTCCTGAGACTCTTTGTCAGACTATACACTCCACTTCCTGAATCCTTTGTCAGACTGAGCATTCCACTTCCTGAGACTCTTTGTCTGACAGATCACTCCACTTCCTGGGACTTTTTGTCAGACTGAACACTCCACTTCCTGAGTCTCGATTTCAGACCGAACACTCCACTTCCTGAGACTCTTTGTCAGACAGATCACTCCACTTCCAGAGACACTGCATCAGACTGAACACTCTATTTACTGAGACACTTTCTCATTGTGAACAATCCACTTCCTGAGACTCTTTGTCAGACTCTACACTCCACTTACTGAGAGTCTGTGTCAGACCAAACACTCCAGTTCCAGAGACACTTTCTCAGACTGAACACTCCACTTCCTCAGACTGAACACTCCACTTCCTGAGAGTCTTTGTCAGACTCTACACTCCACTTCCTGAGAGTCTGTGTCAGACTAAACTCTCCAGTTCCTGAGACACTTTCTCAGAATGAACACTCCACTTCCTCAGACTGATCACTCCACTTCCTGAGAGTCTTTCTCATACTGCACATGCCACGTCCTGAGACTCTTTGTCAGACTGAGCACTTCACTACCTGAGACTCTTTGTCTGGCAGATCACTCCACTTCCTGAGACTTTTTGTCAGACAGATCACTCCACTTCCAGAGACACTTTCTCAGACTGAACACTCTACTTACTGAGACATTTGTCATTGTGAACATTCCACTTCGTGAGACTCTTTATCAGACTATACACTCCACTTCCTGAGACTCTTTGTCAGACAGATCACTCCACTTCCAGAGACACTTTCTCAGACTGAACACTCTACTTACTGAGACATTTGTCATTGTGAACATTCCACTTCGTGAGACTCTTTATCAGACTATACACTCCACTTCCTGAGACTCTTTGTCAGACAGATCACTCCAATTCCAGAGACACAGTCTCAGACTGAACACTCTATTTACTGAGACACTTTGTCATTGTGAACGCTCCAAGTCCTGAGACTCTTTGTCAGACTAAACACTTCAGTTCCTGAGACACTTTCTCAAACTGAACACTCCACTTCCTGAGAGTCTTTTTCAGACACTACACACCACTTCCTGAGAATCTGTGTCAGACCAAACACTCCAGTTCCTGAGACACTTTGTCAGACTGAACACTCCACTTCCTGAGAGTCTGTGTCAGACTGAACACTCCACTTCCTGCGACTCTTTGTCCGACTGTACACTCCACTTCCTGAGACTCTTTGTCAGACAGATCACTCCAATTCCAGAGACACAGTCTCAGACTGAACACTCTATTTACTGAGACACTTTGTCATTGTGAACGCTCCAAGTCCTGAGACTCTTTGTCAGACTAAACACTTCAGTTCCTGAGTCTCGATTTCAGACTGAGCACTCCACTTCCTGAGACTCTTTGTCTGACAGATCACTCCACTTCCTGGGACTTTTTGTCAGACTGAACACTCCACTTCCTGAGTCTCGATTTCAGACCGAACACTCCACTTCCTGAGACTCTTTGTCAGACAGATCACTCCACTTCCAGAGACACTGCATCAGACTGAACACTCTATTTACTCAGACACTTTCTCATTGTGAACAATCCACTTCCTGAGACTCTTTGTCAGACTCTACACTCCACTTACTGAGAGTCTGTGTCAGACCAAACACTCCAGTTCCATAGACACTTTCTCAGACTGAACACTCCACTTCCTCAGACTGATCACTCCACTTCCTGAGAGTCTTTCTCATACTGCACACCCCACGTCCTGAGACTCTTTGTCAGACTGAGCACTTCACTACCTGAGACTCTTTGTCTGGCAGATCACTCCACTTCCTGAGACTTTTTGTCAGACAGATCACTCCACTTCCAGAGACACTTTCTCAGACTGAACACTCTACTTACTGAGACATTTGTCATTGTGAACATTCCACTTCGTGAGACTCTTTATCAGACTATACACTTCACTACCTGAGACCCTTTGTCAGACTGAGCAATCCACTTCCTCAGACTCTTTTTCAGGCGGAACACTCCACTTCATGAAACTCTTTGTCATTGTGAACACTCCACTTCCTGAGTCTCTTTTTCAGACAGAACACTCCACTTGCTGAGTCTCTTTTTCAGACAGAACACTCCACTTGCTGAGATTTTCAGACTGAGTACCCCAGTTACCGAGTCTCTTTGTCAGACTGAATACTCCACTTCCTGAGATTGTCAGACTGAAAACTCCACTTCCAGTTACTGTCAGACTTAATAAGGCACTTCCTTATTTTCTTAGTCAGACTTATCACTCCACTTCCTGAGATTCTTTGTCATTGTGAACACTCGACATTTTGAGTCTATTTGTCAGACTGAACACTGCGCTTCCTGAGTCTCTTTGTCAGACTGAACACTCCACTTCCTGGGACTCTTTGTCAGACTGAGCACTTCACTACCTGAGATTCTTTGTCTGGCAGATCACTCCACTTCCTGAGACTTTTTGTCAGACAGATCACTCCACTTCCAGAGACACTTTCTCAGACTGAACACTCTACTTACTGAGACATTTGTCATTGTGAACATTCCACTTCGTGAGACTCTTTATCAGACTATACACTCCACTTCCTGAGACTCTTTGTCAGACAGATCACTCCACTTCCAGAGACACTTTCTCAGGCTGAACACTCTATTTACTGAGACACTTTGTCATTGTGAACGCTCCAAGTCCTGAGACTCTTTGTCAGACTAAACACTTCAGTTCCTGAGACACTTTCTCAAACTGAACCCTCCACTTCCTGAGAGTCTTTTTCAGACTCTACACTCCACTTCCTGAGAGTCTGTGTCAGACTGAACACTCCACTTCCTGCGACTCTTTGTCCGACTGTACACTCCACTTCCTGAGACTCTTTGTCAGACTAAGTACTCCACTTCCTGATTCTCTTTGTCAGACTGAACACTCCACTTCATGAGTCTCGATGTCAGACTGAACACTCCAGTTCCTGAGACTGTCAAACAGAACACTGGACTTCCTGAGAATTTCAGACTGAAGACTCAACTTACTGAGTCTCTTTGTCAGAGTAAACACTTAGACATCCTGTGACTCTTTGTCAGACTAAACACTCCACTTCCTGATTCTCTTTGTCAGACTAAACACTCCACTTCCTGAGACATTTTGTCAGACTGAACACTCCACTTGCTAGATTATCAGACTGAGCACCCCACTTCCTGAGACTCTTTCTCAGAGAGTATACTCCACTTCCTGAAACTCTTTGTCAGACTTAACACTCTACTTCCTGATTCTCTCTGTCACACTGAACATTCCACTTCCTGAGTCCCTTTGTCAGACTGAACACCCCACTTCCTGAGACTGTCAAGCTGAACACCCCTCTTCCTAAGAATTTGAGACTGAACACTCCACTTACTGAGTCTCCTTGTCAAAGTCAACACTCCACTTCCTGAAACTCTTTGTGAGACTGAACACTCCAATTCCTGAGATTTTCAGACTGAGCACCCAACTTCCTGAGACTCTTTGTCAGACTGAAGACTCCACTTCCCGGGTCTCTTTGTCAGACAGAACACAACGCATCCTGAGTCTCTTTCTCAGACTGAACACTCCACTTCCTGAGAATTTCAGACCGAAGATTCCACTTCCTGAGAGTCTTCAGACTGTATACTCCACTTCCTGAGTCTCTTTGTCAAACTGAACACTCCACTTCCTGAGAATTTCAGACCGAACTCTCCACTTCCTGAGACTCTTGGCCTGACTGAGCAATCCACTTCCTCAGACTCTTTTTCAGGCAGAACACTCCACTTCCTGAGTCTCTTTGTCAGACAGAACACTCCACTTGCTGAGATTTTCAGACTGTGTACCCCAGTTCCTGAGACACTTTGACAGACTGAACACTCCCCTTCCTCAGACTCTTTGTCATTGTGAACACTCCACTTCCTGAGTCTCTTTGTCAGACTGAACTCTCCACTTCCTGAGCCTCTTTGTCAGACTGAACACAACACTTCCTGACTCTTTGTCAGACTGAGAACACCCCTTCCTCAGACTCTTTGTCATTGTGAACACTCCACTTCCTGAGTCTCTTTGTCAGACTGAACTATCCACTACCTGAGTCTCTTTGTCAGACTGAGCACTCCACTTCCTGAGACTCTTTGCCAGACTGAGCAATCCACTTCCTCAGACTCTTTTTCAGGCGGAACACTCCACTTCATGAAACTCTTTGTCATTGTGAACACTCCACTTCCTGAGTCTCTTTTTCAGACAGAACACTCCACTTGCTGAGATTTTCTGACTGAGTACCCCAGTTACCGAGTCTCTTTGTCAGACTGAATACTCCACTTCCTGAGATTGTCAGACTGAACACTCCACTTCCAGTTACTGTCAGACTTAATAAGGCACTTCCTTATTTTCTTAGTCAGACTTATCACTCCACTTCCTGAGATTCTTTGTCATTGTGAACACTCGACATTTTGAGTCTATTTGTCAGACTGAACACTGCGCTTCCTGAGTCTCTTTGTCAGACTGAACACTCCACTTCCTGGGACTCTTTGTCAGACTGAACACTCCACTTACTGAGACTCTTTGTTAGACTCTACACTCCACTTCCTGAGACCCTTTGTCAGTCTGAACACTCCACTTCCTGAGACTCTTTGTCTGACAGATCACTCCACTTCCTGAGACTTTTTGTCAGACTGAAAACTCCACTTCCAGAGACAGTTTCTCAGACTGAACACTCTAGTTACTGAGACATTTGTCATTGTGAACATTACACTTCGTGAGACTCTTTATCAGACTATACAATCCACTTCCTGAGACTCTTTGTCAGACAGATCACTCCACTTCCAGAGACACAGTCTCAGACTGAACACTCTATTTACTGAGACACTTTGTCAGTGTGAATACTCCACGTCCTGAGACTCTTTGTCAGACTCTACACTCCTCTTCCTGAGAGTCTGTGTCAGAATCTACACTCCAGTTCCTGAGAGTCTCTGTCAGACTCTACACTCCAGTTCCTGAGAGTCTCTGTCAGACTAAACACTCCAGTTCCTGAGACACTTTCTCAGACTGAACACTCCACTTCCTCAGACTGATCACTCCACTTCCAGAGACACTTTCTCAGACTGAACACTCTATTTACTGAGACACTTTATCATTGTGAACATTCCATTTCCTGAGACTCTTTGTCAGACTATACACTCCACTTCCTGAATCCTTTGTCAGACTGAGCATTCCACTTCCTGAGACTCTTTGTCTGACAGATCACTCCACTTCCTGGGACTTTTTGTCAGACTGAACACTCCACTTCCTGAGTCTCGATTTCAGACCGAACACTCCACTTCCTGAGACTCTTTGTCAGACAGATCACTCCACTTCCAGAGACACTGCATCAGACTGAACACTCTATTTACTGAGACACTTTCTCATTGTGAACAATCCACTTCCTGAGACTCTTTGTCAGACTCTACACTCCACTTACTGAGAGTCTGTGTCAGACCAAACACTCCAGTTCCAGAGACACTTTCTCAGACTGAACACTCCACTTCCTCAGACTGAACACTCCACTTCCTGAGAGTCTTTGTCAGACTCTACACTCCACTTCCTGAGAGTCTGTGTCAGACTAAACTCTCCAGTTCCTGAGACACTTTCTCAGAATGAACACTCCACTTCCTCAGACTGATCACTCCACTTCCTGAGAGTCTTTCTCATACTGCACACGCCACGTCCTGAGACTCTTTGTCAGACTGAGCACTTCACTACCTGAGACTCTTTGTCTGGCAGATCACTCCACTTCCTGAGACTTTTTGTCAGACAGATCACTCCACTTCCAGAGACACTTTCTCAGACTGAACACTCTACTTACTGAGACATTTGTCATTGTGAACATTCCACTTCGTGAGACTCTTTATCAGACTATACACTCCACTTCCTGAGACTCTTTGTCAGACAGATCACTCCACTTCCAGAGACACTTTCTCAGACTGAACACTCTACTTACTGAGACATTTGTCATTGTGAACATTCCACTTCGTGAGACTCTTTATCAGACTATACACTCCACTTCCTGAGACTCTTTGTCAGACAGATCACTCCAATTCCAGAGACACAGTCTCAGACTGAACACTCTATTTACTGAGACACTTTGTCATTGTGAACGCTCCAAGTCCTGAGACTCTTTGTCAGACTAAACACTTCAGTTCCTGAGACACTTTCTCAAACTGAACACTCCACTTCCTGAGAGTCTTTTTCAGACACTACACACCACTTCCTGAGAATCTGTGTCAGACCAAACACTCCAGTTCCTGAGACACTTTGTCAGACTGAACACTCCACTTCCTGAGAGTCTGTGTCAGACTGAACACTCCACTTCCTGCGACTCTTTGTCCGACTGTACACTCCACTTCCTGAGACTCTTTGTCAGACAGATCACTCCAATTCCAGAGACACAGTCTCAGACTGAACACTCTATTTACTGAGACACTTTGTCATTGTGAACGCTCCAAGTCCTGAGACTCTTTGTCAGACTAAACACTTCAGTTCCTGAGTCTCGATTTCAGACTGAGCACTCCACTTCCTGAGACTCTTTGTCTGACAGATCACTCCACTTCCTGGGACTTTTTGTCAGACTGAACACTCCACTTCCTGAGTCTCGATTTCAGACCGAACACTCCACTTCCTGAGACTCTTTGTCAGACAGATCACTCCACTTCCAGAGACACTGCATCAGACTGAACACTCTATTTACTGAGACACTTTCTCATTGTGAACAATCCACTTCCTGAGACTCTTTGTCAGACTCTACACTCCACTTACTGAGAGTCTGTGTCAGACCAAACACTCCAGTTCCATAGACACTTTCTCAGACTGAACACTCCACTTCCTCAGACTGATCACTCCACTTCCTGAGAGTCTTTCTCATACTGCACACCCCACGTCCTGAGACTCTTTGTCAGACTGAGCACTTCACTACCTGAGACTCTTTGTCTGGCAGATCACTCCACTTCCTGAGACTTTTTGTCAGACAGATCACTCCACTTCCAGAGACACTTTCTCAGACTGAACACTCTACTTACTGAGACATTTGTCATTGTGAACATTCCACTTCGTGAGACTCTTTATCAGACTATACACTTCACTACCTGAGACCCTTTGTCAGACTGAGCAATCCACTTCCTCAGACTCTTTTTCAGGCGGAACACTCCACTTCATGAAACTCTTTGTCATTGTGAACACTCCACTTCCTGAGTCTCTTTTTCAGACAGAACACTCCACTTGCTGAGTCTCTTTTTCAGACAGAACACTCCACTTGCTGAGATTTTCAGACTGAGTACCCCAGTTACCGAGTCTCTTTGTCAGACTGAATACTCCACTTCCTGAGATTGTCAGACTGAAAACTCCACTTCCAGTTACTGTCAGACTTAATAAGGCACTTCCTTATTTTCTTAGTCAGACTTATCACTCCACTTCCTGAGATTCTTTGTCATTGTGAACACTCGACATTTTGAGTCTATTTGTCAGACTGAACACTGCGCTTCCTGAGTCTCTTTGTCAGACTGAACACTCCACTTCCTGGGACTCTTTGTCAGACTGAGCACTTCACTACCTGAGATTCTTTGTCTGGCAGATCACTCCACTTCCTGAGACTTTTTGTCAGACAGATCACTCCACTTCCAGAGACACTTTCTCAGACTGAACACTCTACTTACTGAGACATTTGTCATTGTGAACATTCCACTTCGTGAGACTCTTTATCAGACTATACACTCCACTTCCTGAGACTCTTTGTCAGACAGATCACTCCACTTCCAGAGACACTTTCTCAGGCTGAACACTCTATTTACTGAGACACTTTGTCATTGTGAACGCTCCAAGTCCTGAGACTCTTTGTCAGACTAAACACTTCAGTTCCTGAGACACTTTCTCAAACTGAACCCTCCACTTCCTGAGAGTCTTTTTCAGACTCTACACTCCACTTCCTGAGAGTCTGTGTCAGACTGAACACTCCACTTCCTGCGACTCTTTGTCCGACTGTACACTCCACTTCCTGAGACTCTTTGTCAGACTAAGTACTCCACTTCCTGATTCTCTTTGTCAGACTGAACACTCCACTTCATGAGTCTCGATGTCAGACTGAACACTCCAGTTCCTGAGACTGTCAAACAGAACACTGGACTTCCTGAGAATTTCAGACTGAAGACTCAACTTACTGAGTCTCTTTGTCAGAGTAAACACTTAGACATCCTGTGACTCTTTGTCAGACTAAACACTCCACTTCCTGATTCTCTTTGTCAGACTAAACACTCCACTTCCTGAGACATTTTGTCAGACTGAACACTCCACTTGCTAGATTATCAGACTGAGCACCCCACTTCCTGAGACTCTTTCTCAGAGAGTATACTCCACTTCCTGAAACTCTTTGTCAGACTTAACACTCTACTTCCTGATTCTCTCTGTCACACTGAACATTCCACTTCCTGAGTCCCTTTGTCAGACTGAACACCCCACTTCCTGAGACTGTCAAGCTGAACACTCCTCTTCCTAAGAATTTGAGACTGAACACTCCACTTACTGAGTCTCCTTGTCAAAGTCAACACTCCACTTCCTGAAACTCTTTGTGAGACTGAACACTCCAATTCCTGAGATTTTCAGACTGAGCACCCAACTTCCTGAGACTCTTTGTCAGACTGAAGACTCCACTTCCCGGGTCTCTTTGTCAGACAGAACACAACGCATCCTGAGTCTCTTTCTCAGACTGAACACTCCACTTCCTGAGAATTTCAGACCGAAGATTCCACTTCCTGAGAGTCTTCAGACTGTACACTCCACTTCCTGAGTCTCTTTGTCAAACTGAACACTCTACTTCCTGAGAAGTTCAGACCGAACTCTCCACTTCCTGAGACTCTTGGCCTGACTGAGCAATCCACTTCCTCAGACTCTTTTTCAGGCGGAACACTCCACTTCCTGAGTCTCTTTGTCAGACAGAACACTCCACTTGCTGAGATTTTCAGACTGTGTACCCCAGTTCCTTTCTCTTTCTCAGACTGTACACTCCACTTCCTGAGTCTCTTTGTCAGACTGAACACTCCCCTTCCTCAGACTCTTTGTCATTGTGAACACTCCACTTCCTGAGTCTCTTTGTCAGACTGAACTCTCCACTTCCTGAGCCTCTTTGTCAGACTGAGCACACCACTTCCAGTTACTGTCAGACTGAACACTTAACGTCCTGATACTCTTTCTCACACTGAACTCTCCAATTCCTGAGACTCTTTGTCAGACTGAACACTGCACTTCCTGTCTCATTTTCAGACAGAACACTCCACTTCCTGAGAATCTTTGTCATTCTGAACACTCCATGTCAACAGACACTTTTTCAGACTGAACACTCCACGTCCTGAGACTCATTGTCAGAGTGTACCATCCACTTACTGAGACTCTTTGCCTGACTAAACACTCCATTTCCTGATTCTCTTTGTCTGACTGAACACACCACTTCCTGAGAATTTCAGACAGAACACTCCACTTCCTGAGACTCTTAGTCAGACTGAACACTCCACTTCCAGAGACACAGTCTCAGACTGAACACTCTATTTACTGAGACACTTTGTCATTGTGAATACTCCACGTCCTGAGACTCTTTGTCAGACTCTACACTCCACTTCCTGAGAGTCTGTGTCAGACTCTACACTCCAGTTCCTGAGAGTCTCTGTCAGACTAAACACTCCAGTTCCTGAGACACTTTCTCAGACTGAACACTCCACTTCCTCAGACTGATCACTCCACTTCCAGAGACACTTTCTCAGACTGAACACTCTATTTACTGAGACACTTTATCATTGTGAACATTCCATTTCCTGAGACTCTTTGTCAGACTATACACTCCACTTCCTGAATCCTTTGTCAGACTGAGCACTCCACTTCCTGAGACTCTTTGTCTGACAGATCACTCCACTTCCTGGGACTTTTTGTCAGACTGAACACTCCACTTCCTGAGTCTCGATTTCAGACCGAACACTCCACTTCCTGAGACTCTTTGTCAGACAGATCACTCCACTTCCAGAGACACTGCATCAGACTGAATACTCTATTTACTGAGACACTTTCTCATTGTGAACAATCCACTTCCTGAGACTCTTTGTCAGACTCTACACTCCACTTACTGAGAGTCTGTGTCAGACCAAACACTCCAGTTCCAGAGACACTTTCTCAGACTGAACACTCCACTTCCTCAGACTGAACACTCCACTTCCTGAGAGTCTTTGTCAGACTCTACACTCCACTTCCTGAGAGTCTTTGTCAGACTCTACACTCCACTTCCTGAGAGTCTGTGTCAGACTAAACTCTCCAGTTCCTGAGACACTTTCTCAGATTGAACACTCCACTTCCTCAGACTGATCACTCCACTTCCTGAGAGTCTTTCTCATACTGCACACCCCACGTCCTGAGACTCTTTGTCAGACTGAGCACTTCACTACCTGAGACTCTTTGTCTGGCAGATCACTCCACTTCCTGAGACTTTTTGTCAGACAGATCACTCCACTTCCAGAGACACTTTCTCAGACTGAACACTCCACTTCCTCAGACTGAACACTCCACTTCCTGAGAGTCTTTGTCAGACTATACACTCCACTTCCTGAGAGTCTGTGTCAGACTAAACTCTCCAGTTCCTGAGACACTTTCTCAGATTGAACACTCCACTTCCTCAGACTGATCACTCCACTTCCTGAGAGTCTTTCTCATACTGCACACCCCACGTCCTGAGACTCTTTGTCAGACTGAGCACTTCACTACCTGAGACTCTTTGTCTGGCAGATCACTCCACTTCCTGAGACTTTTTGTCAGACAGATCACTCCACTTCCAGAGACACTTTCTCAGACTGAACACTCTACTTACTGAGACATTTGTCACTGTGAACATTCCACTTCGTGAGACTCTTTATCAGACTATACACTTCACTACCTGAGACCCTTTGTCAGACTGAGCAATCCACTTCCTCAGACTCTTTTTCAGGCGGAACACTCCACTTCATGAAACTCTTTGTCATTGTGAACACTCCACTTCCTGAGTCTCTTTTTCAGACAGAACACTCCACTTGCTGAGATTTTCAGACTGAGTACCCCAGTTACCGAGTCTCTTTGTCAGACTGAATACTCCACTTCCTGAGATTGTCAGACTGAAAACTCCACTTCCAGTTACTGTCAGACTTAATAAGGCACTTCCTTATTTTCTTAGTCAGACTTATCACTCCACTTCCTGAGATTCTTTGTCATTGTGAACACTCGACATTTTGAGTCTATTTGTCAGACTGAACACTGCGCTTCCTGAGTCTCTTTGTCAGACTGAACACTCCACTTCCTGGGACACTTTGTCAGACTGAACACTCCAGTTCCAGAGACACTTTCTCAGACTGAACACTCCACTTCCTCAGACTGAACACTCCACTTCCTGAGAGTCTTTGTCAGACTCTACACTCCACTTCCTGAGAGTCTGTGTCAGACTAAACTCTCCAGTTCCTGAGACACTTTCTCAGATTGAACACTCCACTTCCTCAGACTGATCACTCCACTTCCTGAGAGTCTTTCTCATACTGCACACCCCACGTCCTGAGACTCTTTGTCAGACTGAGCACTTCACTACCTGAGACTCTTTGTCTGGCAGATCACTCCACTTCCTGAGACTTTTTGTCAGACAGATCACTCCACTTCCAGAGACACTTTCTCAGACTGAACACTCCACTTCCTCAGACTGAACACTCCACTTCCTGAGAGTCTTTGTCAGACTATACACTCCACTTCCTGAGAGTCTGTGTCAGACTAAACTCTCCAGTTCCTGAGACACTTTCTCAGATTGAACACTCCACTTCCTCAGACTGATCACTCCACTTCCTGAGAGTCTTTCTCATACTGCACACCCCACGTCCTGAGACTCTTTGTCAGACTGAGCACTTCACTACCTGAGACTCTTTGTCTGGCAGATCACTCCACTTCCTGAGACTTTTTGTCAGACAGATCACTCCACTTCCAGAGACACTTTCTCAGACTGAACACTCTACTTACTGAGACATTTGTCACTGTGAACATTCCACTTTGTGAGACTCTTTATCAGACTATACACTTCACTACCTGAGACCCTTTGTCAGACTGAGCAATCCACTTCCTCAGACTCTTTTTCAGGCGGAACACTCCACTTCATGAAACTCTTTGTCATTGTGAACACTCCACTTGCTGAGTCTCTTTTTCAGACAGAACACTCCACTTGCTGAGATTTTCAGACTGAGTACCCCAGTTACCGAGTCTCTTTGTCAGACTGAATACTCCACTTCCTGAGATTGTCAGACTGAAAACTCCACTTCCAGTTACTGTCAGACTTAATAAGGCACTTCCTTATTTTCTTAGTCAGACTTATCACTCCACTTCCTGAGATTCTTTGTCATTGTGAACACTCGACATTTTGAGTCTATTTGTCAGACTGAACACTGCGCTTCCTGAGTCTCTTTGTCAGACTGAACACTCCACTTCCTGGGACACTTTGTCAGACTGAACACTCCAGTTCCAGAGACACTTTCTCAGACTGAACACTCCACTTCCTGAGAGTCTTTGTCAGACTCTACACTCCACTTCCTGAGAGTCTGTGTCAGACTAAACTCTCCAGTTCCTGAGACACTTTCTCAGATTGAACACTCCACTTCCACAGACTGATCACTCCACTTCCTGAGAGTCTTTCTCATACTGCACACCCCACGTCCTGAGACTCTTCGTCAGACTGAGCACTTCACTACCTGAGACTCTTTGTCTGGCAGATCACTCCACTTCCTGAGACTTTTTGTCAGACAGATCACTCCACTTCCAGAGACACTTTCTCAGACTGAACACTCTACTTACTGAGACATTTGTCATTGTGAACATTCCACTTCGTGAGACTCTTTATCAGACTATACACTCCACTTCCTGAGACTCTTTGTCAGACAGATCACTCCAATTCCAGAGACACAGTCTCAGACTGAACACTCTATTTACTGAGACACTTTGTCATTGTGAACGCTCCAAGTCCTGAGACTCTTTGTCAGACTAAACACTTCAGTTCCTGAGACACTTTCTCAAACTGAACA